>NW_019512801.1:0-452 GCF_002814215.2 Seriola lalandi dorsalis
TTTTTTTTTTTTTTGGTGGAATTTGACATCAAACCCAGTTGTCACAATTTACAATTTCACACTTGCTCACCATTCTTCTCCAGTCCTCACGAGAAAAGAGTTTTTAAGTATCTAAACTAAATTGTGGCAGGTTTTTACACTGTATGGAGATAATCTAAGCGAACATACGCTTCAGGTCATGAGGCTGTGTGTGCTGCACTTTAAATCCAATTAACCTGGGGCATCCACGGGCACATTCAGGGGCAGGGCCTATAGCAGAAAGGGCAACTTGGACAGGGCAAATGAACAGGTTATAAATCTGTATCTCCAATCTACAAGTGAAGTGTGAGAGAAGAAAAGTATAACCTTGCAAACATATATTTCTAACAGTGCAGCAATATTTTTTATATGCGAATAAGTTGGACTGGACAGCCACTTCTTTTTCCCCCAAAAAAATCTATATGTGTATATAT
>NW_019512802.1:0-1210 GCF_002814215.2 Seriola lalandi dorsalis
CCTATTAAGCACCATCAGAGTTTAGGAACAGCAGGCCCTGCTACAGGCAGGATGATAAACAGCCTTTGCCAAGCTCCCAGCCAGATGGTCTTGACTTTGTCATGGAGAGTGTGGACACTTTCTATCAAACACCACCACCTCTTCAAAATGCTGGATGAGAAACCACAACAAGGACTATATGTATGCAAGTATGCATCTATCTATCTATCCATCTATCTATCCTTCTATCTATCCATCCACCCATTCATCCGTCCATGCCTGCCTTGAGTGGGCTCCCACCCAGGTATCAAGTGATTGAAAACACCCAATCCATCAAATGGCTAACTAACATACAGACAAACACTTTCAGTCTCTATTTCACCTGAGCAGCATGTATATAGAATATGGCAGAAAATCACGACAACCCCAACTAATAATTATTTTCATTATTGATTAATCTCCTCAATCAATCTCCTCGATCAATCAAATCGATTAATTGTTTATCTTGTAAAATGTCAGAAAATAGTAAAAAACAAACAAACAAAAAAAACAGTTACAATTATCTAAAGCCAAAGTTTGTGTCTTCATATATCTTGTTTTTTCTAACCAACATTGCCAAACCCCAAAATTATGAGTTTACTATCACATAAGACAAAGAAAAGCAGCAAATGTGCAAAACTGAGATGCTGGATCTAGGAAATATATGGTATTATTGCTTGAAACCATTAATCAACTATCAAAACAGTTGCCTGTTCATTTTCTGTTGATCGATCAATCAATTAATTGTTTTAGCTCTAATGGAGAAACTTATAGAAACTACACAGAAAAAAACCAAAGCTGAGAATTAAAATCCATCCTCACCACAGTCTCAAAGTGATGCCCCTGACACGGTCTATGATTTCATAAAACAGGCATTAAATGTAAACATCTTTCAAGCACTCCGCAATCTCTGCTAGAGCCGACCTCCACCTTTTTCTCATAAACAATGTCGGCATAGGGGATGAGCTTTGCAAATAAATAAACAGAGAGAGACATAAAAATAGACAGAGAGGCAGAATTTCCCTTTAGGTTAATATCTGGAAAAACTGACAAACCTTCCATGGGCATGAAAATCTAAATGAAGGAACTTGTCTTCATGAGATAGCGCCCTCTTGGCCCTTTGATGCTTGCTGTGCACAAGCTCTGTGTCGTAAGTCAGGCCTTCATAGTGGCGGATGTACTTGTTCAGGGG
>NW_019512803.1:0-1069 GCF_002814215.2 Seriola lalandi dorsalis
GAGTGAATCAGGGGAGATTGGCTCTGCCATTTCAGATAAGGATCAGCTCGCGGGCACACCTAGACCTGCATAAATCTGTTCAGAGGAGATGCTGATTTGTCATGTCTCACATGTCTTATATGGAGAAAAAAAACAACAAAAAAACAAGAACAAAAAAAAAAAACAGCAATGGCACAATCCACAAAAACAAAAAAAAAAACAATCAAAAAACACTGCCCCAGTTGTCGCTATTCTGTTTGGTGTCAAGACTGTGCAACATCCACAAAACCCTTGTTTTTTTTATTGTTCTACAGCAGAATGTGAGGTGAATATGCCACAGGGTGTGAGATGGTGAGTTAGCGTGAATAAGCAAGGGGGAGGTGATTCTAGCAAGTGGGTTGAGAGATTACTGGGTGATTTTTGACAAATCAAATGATAATTTATCTGTTATTGAGTCATCAGCTATGATGATCTTCTCTATGCAACATGAACTATGACGGTATTAGGAACACTCTCTGGTCCTGGCTAATCGGGATCTTACGAAAAACTTTAATAATTGTAAAATGTTACCAATATAATGACTTAGATATAAATCATAGCAAACATAAAGTGACAGATATATAGCAGTTGGATGGTAAATCTATACCAAACAACAAAAATAGCCAACAATTGTGGACTGTGGAAAGACTGCTCTCCCAAAACTTAGAACTACACACACAGGCCATGTTGGGCAGTGTTTTACAGGAGCAGTATCGTCTGCTGAAACTGAAACTGTTGTGCAAAGTGTTAGAGTGACTATGACAGTCCTGCTCCCATGGACCAAAGACAGCTGACCTGTGTGTACGTCTGCACACAGGCATATTCAGACGAAACAAGACAGAATTGGATTTAATGTTAATGGTGTCTTAAGAGGAGTGAAATGCCCTTGATCTCTTTTGAATGTTTCAGTTAAATATGCAACAATAAAGATTTCAAAAGTAAAGATGCTTTCATTTCACTCTGAGCAAAACTTTTCAGTACATGTACCTTTTCTAAAGCATAAAATAAAACATTTTAAATGATGAGAAAAAGCTTTCGATGTCTTCTCTGT
>NW_019512804.1:0-1241 GCF_002814215.2 Seriola lalandi dorsalis
AGTAATAGTTTGAACAGTTTGTTATTTCTTATTTGTCTTTTTGTCTAATCTTTTCTCACTGATTTGAAGGTATTGGAAATGTAGTCATGAATATTTTATGTTATAGAGAAATACTAAGATATGAAACCAACTTGTCAGGGGCTTTAAGGGATCACCAAAGTCATTACAATTCATCCTGACAGGAACATGAACATTTGTATCAAATGTCATGACAATCCATACAGTAGTTGTTAACATTTCACTGAAAACCACAAATGTGAATGTCACGGTGATGCTAGATGAAAAGTCAGGGGAACACCAAAGTCATTCAGCCACATCCTCTCATCTATCCAGTTGATGTTGAGATATTTCAGTGGTTAAATTAAATCTTTGACCTGCAGGTGTTTTTCGAGGGAAAGGTCAGTGGATGACTAAGTGATCACTAAGTCAGTAGGATTCATCCTCTGAAGAACCTGAATATCGGTACAAAATTTAATTGACTGACAGTCCAACACCGCCATTCCTGGAAACGCTCTGCTAGTGTGACTAAAAATGAAAGTGGACGTAAAATGTCTTGCCACCCGGACATTTGTTATTTTCCAATCCTGGTCAATTAAGCTTTCTGTAAAGACTTGGAATTAGCCAGAATGTTACAGAAACCAAACGACTGTTTCAGCCTTGGCTGAGCACAATGGGATTGGATAGGCTGTGTGGCAGGGTAATCTGATAGCATTCTGAGACCAATTTAGATTTACCCTCATCCAAAACCACAGAACAAAAGAAACTCATTAACCATTTCTCATTTATGCCAGAGAGCAGGACTCCTGGCAGAGGATCACACACTTGTACATGGCACAACCACATGCCAATGCAGGGGCTTACAACAGTGAGGAACAGGGTAATTAATTCTTAATGCGCTTATCAGGAGGCTACAGGGCACCAGCCTTGAGAACAGTGGAGGTGTTGCTGTGTGGGAGACAATTAGGGGACACTATGAAATGCTTATCAGGTAGGAAACACTAAGAGGGCAATGGCGCAGTATAAAAAGAACACAATGTTTTACACGTCTGAAACACCTCAATGTGAGCATTGTCAACCATTATAATTAAGACCACACTTCATCAAAAAGAGCAACTTCAGCCTCTGAGTTGGCTAAAGAGAAACTGTAACTTTGTGCAGGGGAAACAGATAGAAAGCATGAAGTGTTTTTTTTTTTTTTTAATGAAAGCATACCTACAAGCGTAAACCCTTGCAGAACCTTT
>NW_019512805.1:0-711 GCF_002814215.2 Seriola lalandi dorsalis
TGTGTGTGTGTGTGTGTGTGTGTGTGTGTGTGTGTGTGTCAGTGTTTTCCTTCCTCTTTCTCCTCTATCCAGCGCTTTTATCTCTCCTTTTTGAAAAAGAAAATCTGTCTGACAGAGACTAAGCATGCTTTGGAGGGAGACAGGGAGAGACAAGAGGAGGGGAAGGGGGAAGAAAGACAGAAAGAAAGAAAGGAAGAAAAAGGAGATGGAGAAACAGAGCAGGGGGTGCAGAGAGCCCAGCTGTGCTAAATACCTGACTCTTTGCGCGGACCTTCCAAAGGTCAGGTTTGAGCTTGGGGCCTACGGCTTTAGTCATGCTGGGGTTCTCCTCTCAGCACTCCCGGCAGAAGGCATTCTCATAAAGAAAGGGGCCCTCCTTCCCCCTTTCCATCTCTCCCTCCCTCTCTAAAGCTCAAGTTCCCCCTTCCTCTTCTTCCCTCCCTCTTCCTTGTCCACCCCCTTCACTACTGGAACAGGAATGCAACACAGCAGGAGAGAGTAGAAAGACAGAGAGAGAGAGAGAGAGGCTTTAGAAAGGAAAGCAGGGGAGAGTGGTAAAGGAGGGGCCCCAGACTGGACGATATAGAGAAGGAGAGATAGAAGTGGGAGAATGTGAAAGAGAAAACATTCCAAGGAAAGAGAGTGGGGTTTCTGAGTGGAAAAGTGCAGGAGTAATGGTATAGAGACAGCAGAAGAGAGAAGGAAGGGGAA
>NW_019512806.1:0-755 GCF_002814215.2 Seriola lalandi dorsalis
AAAACCCATCCCACAAAGGGGAAGACCCTTATCTGTAACAAAAGGCTTCTCTTGAAACACTTTTCTGCTCACATACTGACACCAAGTGATCACTTTCCAGTTAGTTTGTTCCTCCACAAATATGAAAGATTTTAAAATAATACTGGCGATTTCACCAAGATGCATACACAGTGTAAAAACTATATAGTATGGCTTTATAACACAATCAAACAAAGGTCAACACAGTTTCAGCACAATGGATAGCGACATTGTGACTCAGACTCGAGTCATTCCCCCAAAATGGACATCTTTACCTCACAAAAAGAAGAAAAGGGTATTTGCTATTACTACCCTAAAAAAGCCAATTAGGCCGTTAAAATAAACCAGCTTACCTCTTCAGATATTCTCCTCCTGTCAGGAAGCACTAGTGTATTTGCATGGCTTCCCGGGACTATTGTAGATCCTATACTCATTCTGGGTCCAACTAACATGTACCGTTTGTCTCCAGATCTGTACTGGATGCTGTGACACAGTGTCCCATCGTAATTAGTCTCTTGTAGATATTTAGAAGTATAGTCTGTGGATTTTGAGCACTGCATTGCAATCAGCACGATGATACTGATGAGAAAAAGTGCTGAAACTGAGCCCAAAGTTATCATCAGGTAAAAAGTCACATTATTATCCTCATCTGCTTTTGCTGAACTTTTCACATCAGAAGCTGCAAAAGCCTCTTTGGGCTCCACAAGTTTGACAATCACAGTAGCTGTTGCTGAGAG
>NW_019512807.1:0-826 GCF_002814215.2 Seriola lalandi dorsalis
AAGAGAATATGTTTTAGCTTTACAGATTTCTAATCCGAAAACGGCAAATGGAAAAAATAAATAAATAAATAAAAATTTTAAGAAATTTTAATTTGACCAGCAGCAAATATTGTTCCCACACACATCTGTATCAAAAAGTACAATATTTCAGTGGGATCCAATAATAAAACACATAAAGGAGAGTCAAACATACTGTAAATCAGTATGATACAGTCCCACAGTCGAGTCTATAGAAAAAGGAGCAGCATTGTCAGTGTCTGTAACAGTGACAGCAGCCACTTTATTGACTGGAGTGGATATGTGATCTGAGCGCTCTGCGGGGGGGGACGCCTTGCCCTTTGACCTTGCAGCCCTGAGGCATGGACCTTGTGCCCCTTGGCAGATGTGACTTACTGGAGCAGACTTTTCTGCAATGTGACAGCTTGTTACCCCCCAGCCCCCCCAGCCCCCTAATTTTTTTAGTACGCATGCACACAGACCCAAACACAAACTCCGCCTTCGGAGCCTCCTCTCCTGTTGCTGCAGCTCCTCCCCCACGATCTCTGTCCCCGGGGAGATTCATTAACAGGCCCCAGCTCCTCCGCCCTCACCAGTGATTGGCACAATCAACCACCTATCCACTCCGCCCCTCTATAAGGATGATTGGTCTATGGCCTTCCTATTCAACACTGTGTAACAGCTGGAGAGAAGGTGGAGAGGGGAGGACGGTCTGTGTCTCTTGTTATAACCACATCTATCTTGTCTGACATTACTGACTGCAGGGAGGGAACAGGAGTAACACAGTTCAGGTGCTACTGAGAGCACATCATGTTACTGTCCACTGGCC
>NW_019512808.1:0-600 GCF_002814215.2 Seriola lalandi dorsalis
CAGGTGTGTCACAGTTGTTAAACTGCAGTGTAGCAGGGAGTCGTAAAGTCAGCACACTGAGTGAATAACGTCCGTCAGCTACACGGCACCATCTACCTAAAGTTTGCTAACATCGCTAACAGTAGCCACCACAAGCTACTGGTCAACCCAGACCACGTAAGGCTGTAGCAGTGAAACCCCTGAGTTTACTGATTCAAGCAAAGGTTTGTTTTATTGTTTATGACTTTTTATTTGTAACAGGAAGATGGTGTTTTTTTTTTTTTTCTTCAGAGTTTGGGGTTTAGCGCCCTCTACAGTCAGAGAGACCCAACTACCCGTTCAGTGATGAGCAAACTACATGATATAAAACATTGTTCAACAGAGAAATAACTTGGATGAAAAGAAATAAAAACACAGTGTCAGGTTTTGAAGGATGTGTTTCAGTCAGAATCATATCAGACGTCTTTACAATAAATTATACAGTTAATTCAGATTTAACCCCCAGTGTAATCAGCTATGAGAACGACAGCACAAGAATCAAACTCTTTATACTGAGGCATATTTGTAAGAGCTGAGAGCTGCTGTCAGTTTTGTATAAAGTTTGTCCTGGTCTGGATTCAG
>NW_019512809.1:0-1009 GCF_002814215.2 Seriola lalandi dorsalis
ATGCTTTTCAATTAACAGGTGTGGCTTGTCAAGTTAATTAGTGGAATTTCTTGCCTTCTTAATGCATTTGAGACCATCAGTTCGTTGTGTTTTGGTAGTGCTGGTACACAGTAAACTGCCCTACTATATCAAGAACTGCTCAACTAAGTAAAGGGAAACAACATCATTACTTAAAGACATGAACGTCAGTTAATCCAGAAGATTGTAAAAACTTTGAATGCATCTTCAAGCGATGTTGAAAAAACCATGATGGTTTGGGATGAGTTGGACCACCGATACCCCTTCTCCACCAAGATGAACCTCGTGCTAGTTCTGGGCTGGTGCTAGAGCTGGTTCATAATTGGTTCAACTTGTGAACCTTCAAAGAACTATATATGTACAGTATATATATTGTGGTTTGTGTATGTGTACAGCTGAAATCAGACGTATGTATAGACTTACAGATTTTGTGTTAGCAAACTATAGTTTTGGCCGGTAAGGTCGTCTATTTTGAGCATAACACATTACTGGGACAAAATGTTCTTGCTCACTCTAAAGGTCTTGAACCTAGATATCTCTACGATTTATTGACCTGGTATCTGCCCATTGAGATTAACAAATGCTCACATACGTGTGTACATGCAGGTGCCTGTTCACACTTGTTTTACTATATTCCTGGGGTCTCAAAACTGTACACTGTACTTGGGGTCTTTGTGGGGACACAAATGCTGGACCCCACAGTTTAACTGGTTGTTTAAGGGTTAAGACTTTAGGGTTAGGGTTAGAATAAGATTTAGGCTAGGGTTAGGCATTCTTTTGTGAAAATAGGGTTAGGCTTACTACAAATATATATAAACTTACATAAGTGGACCTTTAGTGGACCCTTCCAAGGTATTTGCTTCGACTAGAACACACATCTCCTCAGATGCTGGTGAACTGGAGACATCTACATCTCTATTAACTGGCTGCTGTTTTTGTCTCTCCAGGTGTGTGCTTGTTTTGTCATCTGATTTGGGGTCAATAGTCTGTG
>NW_019512810.1:0-377 GCF_002814215.2 Seriola lalandi dorsalis
TACACACACACACACACACACACACACACACACACACACACACACACACACACACACTGAGTTTTGGGGACATTGCACTGACATCCATCTATTCCCTGGGTGCATGTCCAACTGCCTAAAAGCCTAACTCTATTTTAGTGTCCCTGTTAATCAACATGAGTTTCAAAAATCTACTGATTGTAGCACACTGAGATTAATTTGTCAAATAGGTAGAGCTAGAGCCTCAGTGACGCCGGGGGCTATTCACAGGGATAGTTGGTAAACTGTTGTAGCTGGCAAGCTGTACATGCTAGCAAGCCACAAAGTCAGTCACAATAGAATAGCTCCCCAAGGTTATTTCTATTTTGTCTGTGCTGCGCTGGCGTTTGGATTGTACA
>NW_019512811.1:0-423 GCF_002814215.2 Seriola lalandi dorsalis
AAGATCGAACAAGGACAAAAAGAAAAAAATCATCTCATAATATTGAGAAAACATTGCTGATGCTGTTTTAGTCCAGAAGATGGCATTAAATGTGTTTCCCAGGATCAACAGTTACTTTATAAGAGGGGAAGAGAACAGTGTCATGGACATGTTGGATATTTCTTTTCACAACAATACCATACAACACACACATGCACATGCAAACACAAACGACAGAGTATGGTTATGAGTCCATCTCGATCCAGGGAAGGACACTGAAATGGCCTGATAAATCCCAGCGCAAATGCTTTTAAAGTCTTCCACACTCAGCACACTTAGATTTTTAGTTATCACACACACACACACACATACACACACACACACACACGCACACACACACACACACACACGCACACACACACACACACAAAAAGGGGTAGTTTC
>NW_019512812.1:0-354 GCF_002814215.2 Seriola lalandi dorsalis
ATTTTCTGAAAAACACTGAACTGGTGCATCGCAGAAGACCTGAGAATTCTTTTTTTTTTTAAAGTATCAGGTCTAAACCGCCATCGATAATACATGATACATTACAGTTACACTTTTTATCATCGGGAATTTGACGGTTTCATGTCTACGGTGAAACAACTTCTCAGATAAAACCTGAATCCAAATGCTGTTCTTTGAACTAACATTGAGCCAAGCAGGGAGGTATGTTTGCCTTACAAAGCGAGGTTGAAAGCTATAAAGATATCACACGAAGATTAAAAGCATTAGAGGCGATGTCAGTGGATCATTTTATTTTGCCCACCCTACTGCTAGTCAGCATCTTTTTTTTTTTTT
>NW_019512813.1:0-761 GCF_002814215.2 Seriola lalandi dorsalis
AAGAAGAAGAAGAAAAAAAGACTTTGAAAACTACATGCATAGAGAAGCATAGCAATACTTTAAAGTAGAAACGCCTCGAAATTGCACTGTTTGATTAAACCTAAAGGTTAATTGGGCAATTGGCGCAGATGATTTGTTACCGAATGGCAAAACCCTCTTATGCACTTTATCCAAATAACCTTGCTCGCTCCCTAATTAGCGCTGTCAGCTCTGAGAAGGGCCGTGTCGCTGGTGTGCTGCAGCAGGAGAGGACTGTAGGAAGGCAGACGGCAGTGCAAATATCTAAGTAAACTCCCTGGTCTAATAACACGATCCTTCTGCCCTGAGGTTAAACAGACCCACTAATCACTCACTTTGTTTGGTTTGGGTTTTGAATTCATCTAGGCAGCACCCACAAGCGACGGACGTCTGTGCCTTCGCTCCTCTGTCGTTCTTGTGTCTCTCAAGCTTTAAAATTAGGCTAAATACATGAATGCAGAAACATCTGCCCACTGAAAATAAGTGATGAGTATGAATACACATTTAATAAACTCTGGCACTTGTTCATGCGTGTTTAATGACTTGTTATTTGGATTTCTTGATCAATCAGAGCAGACACGCTTTACCAGCAGACCATGCATATAGATCCATCATATATACTGACGCATAGGTCTCAGATATTCTAAAGAGATGCAGCGTCATGGGAAGATTGATGCATTGGCTTATAAATAGGCTGACAGCCAGCCTTTCAGACTGTTACACAATCAAGCTTTTTTATCCAG
>NW_019512814.1:0-914 GCF_002814215.2 Seriola lalandi dorsalis
TGCGGGAGGATGAAGCTGCCAGACTCTTCTATCAGATAGTGTCGGCTGTGGCACATTGCCACGACAACGGACTGGTTCTCCGTGACCTCAAGCTGAGGAAGTTTGTCTTCAAGAATGAGGACAGGTGAGTTCTGCTAAAACCATAGTCTCTGTTGAGAATTTACTGTGGCTTTTCAGCATTTTTTATTCTTACTTAGAATATACTTATTTTTTTCTATGCTTCATCTGTAGTTGCTATATGTGATATCTGTGTCATATCTCAGCTTACACGGAGGATAGTGTAAACTGAGAGAATGCAACACTGACATGCCTCTCCTAGATGTTATGCCGAGTACCAGAAACATAAGCCCTTTGTGTCTTCCTCAGTTGTTTTTGTGCACATGGTTAAGAAGTGGGTATATGACGCATATATATGGCATATGGAATCACCCTTGGAGAGATCATGTCAGGAAAATGTAATCATTGCACGTATTCCAACGTGGTACTTCTGTTGAACTGAAAAGCACGGACAAACAAGATACCAGGACTAGCTTTTGCATGACAAATGATCTGTTAAGCTGAGCTTTTGCTACTGCTGCACTTCTGTAGTGATTAGCAGGAGAAATCTGGGGTATCATACTTACATAGTACAGTTTTACTGACTCCTGGTGGTTGCATTTGAAAACTACACCCATGCAATCAGGCGTCTGTTGCCACAGCAACCTGAGAGCACCTTTTTTTTTTTATTAATGAAGATATTTTCTGCAATTTTAGGAGATGCTGATTAACATGCAAAACATTTTATTACACTTTTACTTATGTCATTGCTTACCAAACTAAAGGTTTTGAGAGAGGCTTCATTCAGCCCATTCTTATCTAACACCCCATGAAAGAGGCACAGCGTGCACCTCATTGCCCTCTGTCTCAAAGTATGA
>NW_019512815.1:0-451 GCF_002814215.2 Seriola lalandi dorsalis
ATCACAGCATGGGTGCAGGGGAACGTAATGAGTAAAGAAACTGTCCTCCAAGGCCAGGGACCAAGGCACTTCAACAGTAATCATCTGTCCTGCTAAAGTGTCCTTGAGAGAGATATTACACCCCTTTCTACTTCAGGGACGTCGCTCTCTTGGCAACTTTTTCATTTTGAAGGACAAGGGATTAGTGACAAGGAAAACTTTCTCTTTTACACGTAAGACCAGCGTAGAGCTGACCAGTGTGGGACATGCAGGCAAGAGACACAGATCAGGCAGTGCATCACAAAAATGTTGACCCTCTGGTCAGCCAGTGAACTCCTCACCACGAACACCAAGCAACCCACGTTACATTTAGTGGTCGGACCCTGGTCTCAATGTGGGTGATTTATGCGAGTCATTAAGCATGGGGCAACCCAAGCACACTGATGAAGAGAAAAAAAAAAAAACCTAAATT
>NW_019512816.1:0-631 GCF_002814215.2 Seriola lalandi dorsalis
TCTCTGCCTCCCCATTTCCTGTCTCTCTCTACTGTGCTATCATAAAGGCATAAAAAGCCCCAAAAATATACTTAAAAAAAAAGCTCTGTCTACTAATGAACAGACAACACTTACATGGAGTAATCCTTCACATGTTTGTGACTGAGCTCACTGTGCACCGTAGAAAATAATAATCATAAAATAACACTGGTTGAACAAGATTTAAAGTGAAGGGATTTGAACTGTGATGTGCTCATCCTCCCAAAGTCAGACATTAACCAGCTGTAGGGACAGGTATCATTTGGATTTTATCTGAACCTTATCCACATCTCAGAATATTACTGCTTCTTTTTTAAAAAGGACTAATTAGAACAGGATTTGAATTGACTGTAACATAACAGTTCGCTATTAGTTTAACCAGCGCAATGTTGTAATGTAAAAGACACCAGGAGTCGGTGGAGGAAACAGATGTAAATATCTCTTTTCTGTTTGTTGCTAGTTGAACAGGAGGTTGGATAAAGTTCTTATTGGACTTTTACTTTTTATTACACTGACAGTAACGTAAAGTTCAGTGATAGTAACGTCAACTGCAGTAATCTTAATGTAGTCCGGCGCAGCCTCTGCTCTGCTGTGTGTCTGTGTGTGTGTGTGT
>NW_019512817.1:0-452 GCF_002814215.2 Seriola lalandi dorsalis
TGATGGTGAACCCTTACAATCAGGATGAAGGCCAGCAGGATTGGAGTACAAGCATGAGAGAGGACAGAATCAGGCACACAAAAGTTGGTTGCAGAGCTCTTAGTTTACTGGTGAGCTGAGGCAAATGACACAAACAACATCCAACAGTTCTTACATAGAGGTCACAGGATGGCTGGACAACCAAAGCAGTCTGACTGGTGTAGCAGGTTACATTGGATAGCAGCGGCGGCGGCGGTGATGTCCAACCTGACCCCCATTCTCTGACACCATACCCTGCTTTCCCACCTGGTATAAGTACCCATAGCCTCTACCAAACATCACCTAGTGCAGGGACCCTAGACACTAGCACCACACATATTGAATACCTTTACAATTTAACCACACTGATATTTACATAAACTAACCTTTGGCCTAACACAGATCAAAATAGAATACATAATAAACTAAAGAAA
>NW_019512818.1:0-304 GCF_002814215.2 Seriola lalandi dorsalis
TTGTACTGGATTTATAACGACCCACAAGCTCATGAGTGCCGTGTCACACATATGTGCTGTAGGTGCATGTGCACACACACACACACACACACACACACACACACACACTCACACACACTCAGAATATGTGGAGGAGGTTTCCATAACATGTGAAAACGCTGCTGCATCAGTAATTTACAGTGGGTAAAGAGTGGGTGAGTTTCTTGGTCAAATGCCAGTTTTTGAGAGCTTCAGCATGTGTGTTTGACACAGCATGAAATACGCATGTAGATTCACACACACACACACACACACACACACACAC
>NW_019512819.1:0-360 GCF_002814215.2 Seriola lalandi dorsalis
AAAAAAAAAAAGTCTTTGTCTGCAGTACGTTGGAAGTCTGACTGATCGTCCTCCATCAAGTTTGCATTTACAACTAAAACCACTCACTGACTAAAGTGGGTACAAGGGTACATCAATGTGTGGGAGTCCTTGTTAAAACTAGGAAAACAATACCGGTACTTGTTCACTCCCCATTGTTTTCATTCTGAACTGAGAAAAGAAAATTTGTATTTGTTTTTGATTAAATAATCAAATTGATTGGTGTTAAGAGTATCTGCCTTGTAGTTCTATCTGTCATCCCTTGTCTGTAGCTCTTTTGCTTCCCTCCCACTGTCCCCTCGGCCTTGCTCTCTGTTCCCCCTCCTCACATCAGTCTTAATG
>NW_019512820.1:0-1082 GCF_002814215.2 Seriola lalandi dorsalis
GGGCCACAGCCAATCACCTCGCTCACGCTGCTCAGGTGAACCGTGACGCCGTGAAATCTATAATGTAGACGTAGACTTAATGGAAAGAGACAACAATGTGAGAAATAGTTGATGAGCAAGGACATATTTTCCACTGGGGACCGTGGAGACATGCCCCCTCAAAAAAAAATCCTATTTTTGTCTCCCCTTACTTTTCAGTTTGATTTACTCTCTCTAAACAGAATCTCTGTAGAGTCCAGTTTCCAACATCTAGAGGAGAGACGAGACAAGCAGATAAAAATGTTCATATGTTCATCTAAATCTCTTCAATTATTGCTCTTTTCACAGTTCTTAAGCTATAGTAGCAGCAGTGACTGATTAATGGACTTTCTTTCTCTCCTGTTCTACCCTCTGATTGGTGGAAAAATACCTGTAACCTGAGAGAAAGACCTGCAGGGAAAATACTGCAAACACCACTGCATGAAAAATGATTAAATATCTGTTATCAAATAGTCAGAATGCTCCTAGATCAACTCACATGACATCAGATCTATGATGAAATATCAGGTCTCTATTAACATTAACCTTCCCGATATCCGCTTCCATTGTAATTTGTCATTTGCCTCACTGATGTAAATTATATGCATGGAATAGCATTGACACAGTTACTTTTTAATTATCTGTTTATTTATTCGTTTTTTCTTTGAAACCAAACCTACATCCTCGTGTGCTGAGGGAGAAAATGACGAAGGAGAAGAGCTGCGGGACAATGAGACTGATGAGAGCGAGAGGAAATACTGTGTGTTATTGCGTGTTGGTAAAGTTGACAACAACAGTTCAAAAGGAGCCGGAGCAGGGATGCCAACAGAGGAGGGATATGATCCCTCTTTTGGAGAGACCAAGAGAAAAGAAGAAATCAAGTGTGGAGTGTAAACACTAAGTGCTCTGATGTCACTGAAGAGATTTCCAATCAATACGTCTGCTGCTGTTCTTAGACAAGGGCTCCTTGCTCGGTTGGATAAGAGAGCTGTAGCAGCCTTGAGAAATAATGATGACATACTCTCTGAGCCTCATGTGGAGAGACAAAGTGGAGCGGGGCTCTA
>NW_019512821.1:0-1145 GCF_002814215.2 Seriola lalandi dorsalis
CACACACACACACACACAGACGCACACACACGCACACTGGCAGGCAGAGTAATTTTGCACTGTTTAGCTGAACAACTTGTGTGTTTAGTGTTGTAAATAAGTAACCGTTTTAACGGGGCCTCAGGAGACTGTGGTTGGGAAAGTACATGCTCAGACATGACTGGCTTTAATAGCCATTGTCAAAACACTGTTTAAACAAAACCCTTTCTTCACCCGATTGGAATGTTTACATTTAGTTGAATAATAATGCCATTTTAAGTAGAAGCTATTCTTTAAGGATAGTCAATCTGACCCAATTTATTAGGGATAGACTTAAGGATGCACAGTTCCTCCTGGGAAAACATTCAAGCGCAGGGCCTATTCATTTTTAATGAGAGCACTACTTTAAAAACTTCATAGAATTAATATGTATCAGTGAAGTCTTTCCTGTGCAGAAAACTTCAGGGTAATTAATATTCATAGGCTGTGCTTGTTAACACCCCCAATGCTAGTGCAATGTAGATCCAATTAACATAGAATGGACCCCAAGGATTTGGGCAGATAAGGGTTAAATGAGCTATTGAAATTGAAACCGGGACCGTCTCCTCTTAAAACACTTATTTGTTTCAACAAGCCCTAATTTTTTTTTTTTGTTGCAGATTAAGTTATCTTTTGGGTGCACATGTAAATAGCTACAAAGGTAGAGTTGCCTGAGAGAGTTCATGGAGACCCTGTATGTGCATGCAAAATGTTGATGCGTGGGTGGATGTGTGTGTGAGTGTGTGTGTGCGCGCGTGCAAGCATGTGCGCTTGTATACATGTATGCATAGGGAGCATCACCTACACAGCTAGGCTAATGTGAAAATCCTGTAGTGAGCCTGGATTTTATATCTTATTCATAATCTCTTAGCACAATGTGGGTAACAGACATCAGAGTTCATTCTTGGCATCAGCATGCGAAGGCCTGGTCAGGCTGGGTGACAGGGGGGAAGTGCAGGGGTTCTAAGGGGAGCTAGGTGATGGTAGCAAAATACCTGTTTGCCACCTGCTGCCATTTGTTAGCACACACACTGCAGTTATTGCCCCCCAGAGCATCCTGAGACAACTGTGCCCCCAGTGTCTCAGCTCCAAAAGGACTCAATGTTAAAGACTCGATTTAAACAGGT
>NW_019512822.1:0-1712 GCF_002814215.2 Seriola lalandi dorsalis
CCATACAATTCATTCAGGTTTTCTGTCTCGTTTTTGTTTCCAGAAGTTGCACGGTTACACAGTATGTTAAAAGAGATTATATTGTGTGTTGGGGAGACTGAGTTTCTTCTTCTTTCTTGACTTTTTTCCTCATTGTTGTACAATAAAGCTGAGGGAAGACAGCAAGAAGAAGAGCTTTTGAATATTTAAATACTCCTCAGCACTCACTCTCCACTGTTAACATGAAGCACATGTAATAAATTGTATGTACAGAATGTGTACCTGTTGGTCATTTTAAGATTGTACGGCTACATCAGGCTTATGCACGAGGATGGAGTCATGAGTCTCTCTTTGTCCACTTGCATAGAAAGAGGTAGTTTCTCAGATCTTACCCTCTGGTAAGTTCTGAGAAAGAGTCAAGATGAGAGTAAGGCTCAAAGTGAGAGTTGTGAGCTCCATCCCAGCCTTCTACACTGCTGTGAAGTCTTCATTGTAATGCACTGGTTTGTCAGACTGTATGCGTCCTCATCAGCACAGAAATGAAATGAATCTTATGTACAAAAATAAAGACTTTTTATGAAGAAGGTCTTGATCATCAATTCTTTTGCTTCCATTTTTCTGTGAGTCAAGTAATTAACACACAGGAAACCTCAGACGAGATCTTATTATTCCATCACATGTGTACTGTTAATGCCACAACCAACAATTGTCTTCATTGTCAGTACATTTGACAGTTATATTCTTTAATTATTAATTGATTGATAATAGTGAAAATTTACCATCATCATTCTATGACACTGGAATTAACATATTCGAATCCCTTGTTTTGTCTGACCAACTATCAAAAATACAAAGATCGAGTTTTTCTATCATAGAAAACTCTGGTAAATAGCAAATATTGAGAGGCAAGTGGATTTCTGGAACCATTCCTTTAAAAAAAAAAAAACAACAAAAAAAACAAACAAAACTTAAATACGCCTAATTAATACACTATCCAACTTGTCAGTCAATTGTCTGTCAATCAGTCAACAACATCATCACCTCCAAAACCATGCTGCATAGTGCAACACAGCTCAACAGCACCACACACTACATTCTCCAAAATGATCCCCCTATCGAATCAACACCTCTGTAAAATAATTAAAACTTGACATTATAACCATCATGAAGATAGGATTAATTTGCAGGACTGTTGCATTAGATTGCATTAGTTTTAACTAGAAGTATTTGAATAAAACAACTGAGTGTAAGGGCTAATGAAGGTCAATAGGGACCCCAACAACTAATTTTTGCCCAGCAGAAGCCCTAAGTAGAATATTCTCAAATTGCCATTATTGGGGGTCAGATTCCTGCGAGGCAAAAATAAGGGAAATAAAGTCCCAACCTTCCACTGTGTATTGTAATGTAGCAGAGCGCCACCTGGTGTTCACCCGCAGCATGCAGCGATAAGTGACACTGGGAGGGGAAGCAGAACAAACTGTAAGCTGCTGGAGGATCCATCTTGCTCGAAAAAGAAACGAGGGTGAAGCATTTTCCAGTTTAGCATCTCAGAAACTGTATCGGTCCCCCCGTTGAGCGCGCTGGGGAGCCCGAGGAAGGGCTGTGTCGCTGCTTGTAGGATGTCCCGACATGAGGGTGAGTTGATAAACGGGTCCACGGCGCCGGGGGTTGGAGCTACATTACCTGAGCAGCTAGCTCCTCTGCTAGCCTTGCTAAGTGCTTATTCAAGTCAG
>NW_019512823.1:0-498 GCF_002814215.2 Seriola lalandi dorsalis
GTGTGTGTGTGTGTGTGTGTGTGTGTGTGTGTGTGTGTGTTTTACTGGCTGCCTATGTACCCGCTGATCAGAGACAGATGTGGGCCTCTTGGCAGCCATCAGGCCAGCAAGAAGCTAGATCCCCCCCTCCACTCTCTCTCTGTGTCTATCTCTCTGTCTCTCTCGCCCTGCCAAGACTCTGCACCCCATGTCTCTGCTCCCCTCAAGAGCCACATTACACACAGATGCCAGAGGGAAGAGAGACTGAAAGAGAACAGAACGGAGACAGAACAGGGAGGTTCAGAGAGTCAGGGGGGAGGAAGAGGGTGCAGCAGAGAGAGAGAGATGTGAGGGAGACAGAGAGACAGTGACTGCAGAGGAGAGTGGAAGGCAGATGCAATTGTACCCACAGCGCAGAAAAGTGAAAAAGAGAAGTGAGCGTGGCAGCCACCAGGCTATGACATGGGGGAAACAGAAGTGAACAAGCCTTGGAGGAGAGACTGGGGGGGGGGGGGGGGG
>NW_019512824.1:0-774 GCF_002814215.2 Seriola lalandi dorsalis
GCTTGATTTAGATGAACACTAGTGCTTGAACCTGATCTGTGATGATTAACACGTTTCAGATGACAACTGCACAAACCATTTCACTCCCAACCAAGTGGCTCGGATGCACTGTTATCTCGACTTGGTCTACCAGAAGTGGCTAATGGACCGTCAACCCGCCCCCATCCCTCTGGCCCCCATCGTAACTGACCAGAGCCCAGATTCTGTCTCTATCTACTGGCTGCCACCCATGAGAGGACCACTTTATCAAAGGTATCCTTGATCTTAGTTATTTATCTGTTCAAGGAATACAAACCGAGTTTTATCTGTTGTCTGCACCTGCCTCCTCATTAACTATCGACCAAGATGATGATGATTATTTGCTCCTATGGCTGCTTTAATGGTTGTTCTCATGAGCAAGACGGGGATACATGTATCTGAAGCAACAATTAGACTCCTGCAGTTCACGATTAACAAATGATTGCAGTTGCAGTGAGTGACAACATTGCCAGAAACATGTTGCCCTTCTGTTTCTGCTTCCTATTGTCGTAGCTCCTCACTCCATGTGTCTGCCGTCAACTGCGGAGACTGTGAGAAAGATGGCGTTTTCCACCAGTACGCCCACGAGGCCACCTCTCCTCGCATCTGTGACACATCAGGCTACTGGACACCGGAGGAGGCAGTTGGTCAGTCGAAAAAATGCTGTGTGTGTGTGTGTGTGTGTGTGTGTGTGTGTGTGTTTATGCATATACGTACTGTGTGCCCCCCGCCTTCTTCACATCAGTGTGAATATAA
>NW_019512825.1:0-695 GCF_002814215.2 Seriola lalandi dorsalis
TTTTTTTTTTTTTTTACCAAGACAGAACTTAAAGGCTGTAATCTACTGTTTTACCCAAAGCAGGTCAAATTTAATGTGGCTCCCATTGCCCCACTCAATATACAATCTTTAATGAATTTCAATTTTTCCACATGCATTTCTGTTTCATCACATAGTAGTTGTAGTGTATTTATAATTCCTATGTTTTATTAATGTATTCACCAACAACTATACATCCTCCTACGTGCACCCAAAGGTGGAGGCTGCGATAATGGATGACAACATCATAAATCAGTTAAAATCATCATATAACAATAAAATGTGTTTTCATAGGAGAGGATATAATTGTTGAGAAATACTCTCCATAAGTAAACACAGATGCTTGAAAATGTCCTTATAGCTTAATATTATGATATTGTAGCAAGTTCTAAACTATTCATTAAAGCCCAAATAGCCCACTGGTTATGCATGTTTAATTGTGGGTCTTAGCCAATTAATTTAAGGGAAAAAACATCAAACACACAACTCCAATCCTCTGTGTGCCAGTGACATCAGTATGGAGTGATTGAGTAAAATCTACAGTCGAATGAAATCTGCTGCCTACAATTTTCTTCACTTCAATCATGTTGTTTTATATTCATATCCTCAATCAAGACATGCACTCTTTCATGAGTGGGTGTGCACTCATTTCCCAAATTGCAGTACGACTTCGTTTT
>NW_019512826.1:0-718 GCF_002814215.2 Seriola lalandi dorsalis
GCCTGGACCTCTGCGCAAATCTGCAGCAGCCGTAACAACACATTAGCAGCATTCACACTTAGCATAGCCAGCCCTGGGTGGGGTTTCTATGGCTGGCTGGACCCAGGATGTGAAACTGAGCAGCTCAGACCGTTCTCTGGATCTGAACGGGGTCGGTTTGTGCTGTTGCTCTTGGCTGCGGAGCGTTCCTCTGGTCATGGGGTGGGGTGGGGCATGGTGAGCCACAGACATATGGTTGATGGAAATCTCGTAAGGCCAAAGGTCACAGGGGGTCACTCTAACCTCCTGGCCTCTGGTTGATTTATTATCCCATGGGGCGATGTCGTCCTGCTTGGACCAAACAGAGAAGGGGTCAAAGGGCATACTGTATCTGTTGCTGTTGTGAAAGGCTGCACAAAAAAAGTTGGGGATAGGGGACTCAGAGGGCCCCGCAAACAGAGCCCAAGGTAACATTCAGCCCAAGATGGGGCCATTTAAAACAAGGAACTGCTGCATTTCCCACAAGGACTCAACGGAAACCAAGTCAATACTTAAGCAATATAATGGCTTAACATTGACTTTGATATCTAAGAGGTGCTATTGGGCACAACATGAATAGCTGTTGCTCAAGGGTAACCTTGGTGAAGCTGCTTTCACACTTGTTTTTTCATTAGCCAATAATAATTCTATGACACAAAGTGAATGTTATTCTTCCTGTATGAGCTGGGATTTTTTTCCT
>NW_019512828.1:0-1983 GCF_002814215.2 Seriola lalandi dorsalis
TGTGACCTGCTGCCTTCTGGTCCTCTGACCTGCAGCCTCTGACCCCTACCCTCTCTGTTTCCTGTCTAACCTGCACTCACCCCCTGTGACATCAGGGGGGTTTAAAGGATAAGTCATCTGATATTCTATACTTCTATCTTGTTTTTCTTGTTGACAAATCTGACGAAAAGGACCAGAACCATCAGTTTCAGTCAGAACCACGAAGGTGTGAGTGAACACAGGTCTTTTCTAAATCATCAGTATTGTGAAGCGAAGATCTGTCAGATTGAAACAGAAGTAAGTAAAAGTGTTACAGGTCATAGAGGAGGACTGAGAGCTCCTGGTCAGCAGGGGGAGCCTGTGAGTGTGTGACTGGTGGAGAGATCATGAGGATTGTGTAGGTATGTGACAGGAGACCGTTTAATTCACTGTTAAGGAGTAAAGCTTGTTAAAAACGTCAGTGCCCAGGTGTTTGAGGAAACAACTGAGTGCTTGATAATGAAATTGTAAGTGAGCTGTTTTTAAAGAGCTACTTCCTTCAGCAGGAACCAATGAGCTCAGAGCTGACAGCCACAGACAGAGGAGGGAAGGTGTTGAGAGACGGACCATGGGGTTTGTTGACAAGAAGACAAATATAGAATATATGTGATTTGTCTGCATCTAACTCTTAATCTTGGCTGTAACCTGCTGTAATCTACCTTTACCCTCCACCTACCTGTTCCCTGTAACATCACCTGACATGTTGCTTCAACCCTCGTTGACTGTCTCACTCAGAGTCAGATATGAGTGATGTCTGTCTGTCTCTGAGTGAGACAGTCAGACATCAATAAAAGTGTCAGGGTTTGATCTCGCTTTCCTGTCCTTCCTTTCCTACTTTCCTCTCTTCCTTTCCTCTTTCCTGCTCTGATCAGTAAATCTGGTGACCTCGAGGAAGAGTTGAAAAATGTCACCAACAACCTGAAGTCTCTGGAGGCCCAGGCTGAGAAGGTACAGTGGAGCTGAGGGGCAGTCAGCCTCTGGACTGACCTGTCACACTGTGTGTGTCCACACTGATCAAATGTAGTGTGTAAAGAACACACACACTGTGACAGTGACAGGGTGTCCATTTAAACAACATACACTCAGTCCTCATTAACCTGCTCTAATGAACTGAGAGTTCAGAGCTCCTTTATTTTAACTTCTTCTTCATTTGATGTATTTGATGCATTTGATTCTGAAGGAAACAAGAAGCCCCTGGTAGATCATCATTAAATTCAACATCACAGAGCTACACAAAAGTTTGACGGTAAAAGTCATGTTACTCTGTATGATGTGAACCACAACTGAAAAATTGACAGCCGTCATCTTTGTGTGGATTAAGACCCAGAATTGATTATCTGCAGTGGATTGAATCATTTTATACAGGTGGTTTTTCAGAATCCTAGAAAGACTTTTAAAACTTTAAGTGTTAAAGTTTCATAGACAAATGGATTTATGCCATAGAAAAACTGAAGCTCTGTGACTTGAATGTGCCGTATTGAACATTCATGATCACAAACTTTGGTTACCATGGTAACAAGTGTCACAAGTGTTACTGTCACAGTTGGTGCTTCATGCATCGTCCTTTCCTAAAAAAGAGATTCAAACATTCTCTCAAAGTAAAACAGCAGAGAAGTGTGTTCATCCATGCCTGAGGACCGTTCGTTAATATTGTAAATATATTTTAATGACACTTCGTTAATTCTAAGTGTAAATGTATTTTAATTACACTTCAATGTATTTTAATGACACTTTGTCGATACTAAGTGTAAATGTATTTTAATGGCAGTGAGTTAACCCCCTGTGTGTTTGGTTTGCAGTACTCACAGAAGGAGGACAAATATGAAGAAGAAATCAAAGTTCTTACTGACAAACTGAAAGAGGTGAGACTTCTGTGTCCTCCACAGTAACACACTTGTTCACACAGGTCAGAGTGTGTTCTCACACATGTCGTGTCGTGTGTGTGTTCCAGGCCGAGACTCGTGC
>NW_019512829.1:0-607 GCF_002814215.2 Seriola lalandi dorsalis
TTTTTTTTTTTTTACTACTGTCAATTCCATGACATACATAATCAACTGTGTTTAATAACCTGGGAATTCTGTATGTTTTTAAAAGTTGACCTCCCATCAACTATAAAGTAAGTAAGACAAGTGGGGACTAAATATGTTGAGGGTGAATGGGTTTATTGTACTGACCTGGTGCATCCTTAATTGAGAGTCCTGATGGTATTAATTCTTTATCACAGTACTTATCAGGCCCAGCTGCAAACATGGGGGAACAGGAAGTAGATGTTACCAAAATAAAGAAGCAAATAACAACAGGTCTGTAAATTAACACAACACATTGAGAAATTTGAAATACCCATGGTTATAGTCACCTAGGTCATCATAGCAGAAGGCATCATTTTCTTCATGCGTTTTAGATGAAAGAAGAATCAACCCAATCGTGTTATTTGCACAGTTGATATGTTGCGTGTGTCTGAGGATGGCAACGCTCCCATTTTGGATCCAGCCATTCCTGAACACACACAACAATGTTATTACTAAAAGACGGATTTTGACACAATTTGGAGACATTTGTTGATGCAGAATGCAATCTGTCTCCAAGCAGCCACGTAGAAACACATTACATCATACT
>NW_019512830.1:0-2337 GCF_002814215.2 Seriola lalandi dorsalis
AGGTGTAAATGCAAGGGCACTCACAGGCCGCAGACCTCCAAACAACATACACCAGACTTAAGAGAAAAATTCAAACTCATAGTAAAAGCTCCCAGAATTTAATGGGTTCTTCCCTGGCCCTTGCTCCATCCCTCCACCAGGTTGGGTGCAAATAGTTTCAGTATTCTCTCTGAGAAAGAAACAGACACAAATGAAAACATAACCTCCTTGGTGGAGGTAATAATGTTCTTGTTTGACTACTTCAGGTGTTTATCTGTGCTTCATTTCCTGCGCGGGAAAGAATCATATGAGGTCAGTGTGTGATATCAGATTACATATCCACAAAGATATATGTGTATCTGTGTATACCAAGCCCAAAAGGACAGCACTAGGATGTGGGGCAACAGTGGCACATGTCAGAGAGGCAGATCACATGATACCTTGGCCCAGCAAGACTTTTAGCCAAACAGAAATTACAAAACAAACAGTAAAACTTTTCATCACGCTTGTTTGTTCTCATTTGTTTGAGCTAGAGTAACAGGTTATATTGAAAGTCATCAGCTGCTGTGCTTGAGTAACTTATCCAGTGTTGTATATATCTACATGAAGAGACACCTCGCCATTGTTCAAAGTTACTGGGAAGAAATTGTCAAAGTGGTGCATTCAAACTTTTGTCATGTCCGAAATTAGTTTCTTCTTCACTCATTTCCCTGAATAATAAACATGTGATAGTTGACTGTCACTCACAGCTGTGGTATTACACAATCCAACAGCAATATTTCACATCTAGTGTTTCACTTTGAATTTGGACATGGAGAGAAAATATAGTGCAATAGGTAACAGACAGGAAATGATGTAGGCCAACACCTCTATAAAGGTTCCCTGTGAAGTTTTGGACTTTTAGCAGTGCCATGGAGCTGTTTTTCTATGAGCATGTCTCCGTTGTGTTTATCTCATGTATGCGCATGAGGACACAGGTGACATGATACACAGTCCTACGAATAGTGTCAAACTATTCCACTGATGAAACTATGGTTTGTTTATAAGAAAACTCCACAGGGCACTTTAAATTTCAACCTGCTTCTACCTGAACACCATGTTGGGTCCAGTGATACTACAAGCAGCTGTGGACTTCAAGGTGGCAACAGCTTATAAGCCATCAGCTCTCTCTGTGTACTTACAGTACATTAATTACACTGCAGCAAAAGGCCCAGGGGGCTTATGTATACCAGTTAGTCTGTTCTGTTCTGTAGGGGAAAGTTGTTAAATTAAAGGGCATTTCACACCAGTCTCCTTCTCAGGAGAGGTAGGTGCTTCACCGTCAGAGCAGAGAGAGGAAATGTTTGTGGTTTCAAAGGAGGAGCTTGATGAGACAGCAGATTAACCTCGACACCTCTCTCTCTCTCTCACACACACACATACACACACATACACACATGCACTCATGCACACACATATGAAATATTAATCAATTCAAAGCACAGAAATACAAAGGGTGGCAGACAGGGTTCTTAGAGAATTCTACATGGTTCTGGCTGTTCAATTATTGATGAGCCGAGCTCAGGCTTCTTAACGATGCTCTACTCACTGTTGGAGAGAGGAGGATGCAAGTTTGGAAGAGGAAAGAAGAGGAAGAGAGGAGAGTATAAGAGGCATGGTATAAAGAGAAGTGCTGTGAAAGATAGAGCCTCCTGCCTCTCTAGCATGTTGATCAGTTGATGTTTGGCAGTGGTGAGGACACTCAGCCCCACGGCAAGTTAATATACGACCAAAATTAGAAGCTTAATTAAAACACAGTGAGACAGACACATGCTAATGGCTTGTTGTAATCTCACCTTCCTGAATAGGGACAGAGTGGAAGAGACCAAAGACTCCAGAGGCTCTCCCAACGGTGACAGATGCTGTAATCAGTCTTTACCTTTCAGTGAGCTCTTTGTATGGATCAGGCAATACTTAATGATGTGTTGGTTTCTTCAGGCACAGAGGTCAGCGTGTGCCGAGGAAGTCCTTTCACTTGATCTGAGAAATGCAATCTAAATGCATTTGCATATAATTTTCAGCAACCATCAAATATTTCTCAATGACAGATTCGGATGTTACAAATATAGCAGTTAACTGAACAATCATTTGGTAGTAAGATGAAGGCGGAGCTAATTACATCCAAAAAACAGAAAACAGCAAAGGCATTTATTCTTCTCCTATGTGGAGATGTGCTCGAGCTGGATGAAATAGCTTTCAGGTCTCATTTTATTAATATTCAGCATGATGAAGTGAGCTGCAGATAGATCCCACACTAAATTATCATTCTGGCCACAGCAAAGATAAATTAATGAAAGTGTTCTCTCTCTCTCTCTCTCT
>NW_019512831.1:0-1810 GCF_002814215.2 Seriola lalandi dorsalis
GGCAAGGAAACAAAAAACAAAGTAAAGTAAGTCATAAAAATGCCGAAAAACGTCATAGTGTAGTATGGCATAAAAATACCAAAAAACGTCATAGTATACTATGGCATAAAATGTCAAAAAAACATCATAGTATATTAATGCATTAAAGGTCATAATAACATCATAGTATGGCAAGGAAACAAAAAACAAAGTGAAGTAAGTCATAAAAATACCAAAAAACGTCATAGTGTAGTATGGCATAAAAATGCCAAAAAACGTCATAGTGTATTAAGGCATGAAAGGTCATAAAAACGTCATAGTATGGTATGGCATGACATAGTATAGTAAGGCATAAAAATGTAAAAAAACGTCATAGTATAGTATGGCACAAAATGTCAAGATAACATCACAGTATATTAAGGCATAAAAGGTCATAAAAATGTCATAGTATGGTAAGGCATAAGATGAGATAATATAGTAACGCGTAAAAATGCCAAAAAACGTCATAGTTTAGTATGTCATTAAAATGTCAAAAAACGTCATAGTATAGTATGGCATAAATTGTCAAAAAAACCTCATAGTACATTAAGGCATAAAAGGTCATAAAAACGTCATAGTATGGTAAGGCACAAAACGATGTATTATCATAAGGCATAAAAATGCCAAAAAATGTCATAGTTTAGTATGGCACAAAACGTCAAAACAACAATATAGTATATTAAGTCATAAAACGTCATAGTGTGGTGAGAAATGAAAAGACATAGTATAGTGAGGCATAATACATCATAGTAAAATAAATCATAAAAATGTCATGTGATAGTAAGGCATAAAAACATCAAAAGACATCATAGTATGGATTAATCACACTTTGCAATTATGTGCTTTGTATGACCTAGCTTTTTACAACCCAAGGATTAAATCTGTCTTTACACGTATGCATCCTCTTCTATTATTGCCTGGTACGAACTAAGGAGTTTCTTCTCATTGACCACAAAGATATTTCTCTTTGACAGGTAAACACTTTTGATGGCACCCAGAATTGCTCACACAGACACACATCTTGACCCTGTCTCCTTCATTCCTTTTTCTATAAAGTGCTCCTTGTTCAACATCAGTCTGCAATTACACTCTGTTGTGACTGTAGCCTGATCTTTTGCAAAGATCTTATTAAAATACACAAAGACATCTTGATCATTTTGTCAACTTTTTATTTTCAGATTTCCACCACAACATTGAGGCATAAAATTTCATAAAAATATCATAGTATATTAAGCGATAATACAACATAGTATAGTAAGGCATAAAAATGCCAAAAAAGTCATAGTATAGTATGGCATAAAAATTTCAAAAAACGTTATAGTATAGTATGGCTTAAAACGTCAAACAAACATCATAATATATTAAGGTATAAATAGTCACAAAAATGTCATAGTATGGTAAGGCACAAGATGACATAGTATAGTATGTTATAAAAATGTCAAAAAACCCTATAGTATATTATGACAGAAAATGTCGTAAAAACATTGCAGTATATTAAGGCATAAAGGATCATAAAAACATCATAGCATGGTAAGGAATAAAACAACATAGTATAGTAAGGCATAAAAATGCCAAGAAACATCATAGCATAGTATGGCATAAAATGTCAAAAAAACATCATAGTGTATTAATGTATAAAAGGTCATTAAAACATCATAGTGTAGTAAAGCATAATACGTAATTAAAACATCATAGTATGGTAAATCATAAAAATATTGTGTGACAGTAAGGATTAAAAACATCAAAAGACGTCATGGTATAGTTTAATAGAACAATCACACTTTGTAATTTT
>NW_019512832.1:0-504 GCF_002814215.2 Seriola lalandi dorsalis
CCCTGCATTTTATCTTTCTTATACACACACAGACACACACAGCGATGTCATGCATCAGAGAACCATATGTGTGAAAAAAATCCTGCTGTGAGGAGGATTGTAAAGGGACGTGGAGGTCAGACACTTCTGTCCTAAAGTGCCTTTTATAGCAGCGAACAGACGAGCACCATGCTGCTGAGCTCTTCTCTCAGACTCAGAGTCCAGATCTGAAGTGGACACCGGCTCTGTCCCACATGACCCAACACAAATAGAGGACAGCGCAAACATCCTCGGTAAACTCAGAGAACAAGTCAAGAGAGAGTTGTACTTCAGAATCAAAATCATAACATATTACATCCTCAGTGATACTGTAGGACTGCATCTTCATGCATTTATATTAAAATTTATGCTGCAGCAATATAGCAGACAGCCTCGACTAATAATCTGTAGATTATCAAATGGGCAAAGTGTGAAACTGCACCAGGAGTCCCAGACCTACAGGGGCCCCAAAGGCCAATGAAAAAT
>NW_019512833.1:0-594 GCF_002814215.2 Seriola lalandi dorsalis
ACCTCCATCCCTTCGCTCACCTCCTCTGTTAGACCTGTCAGGACTGACACAACAAACAAAATAAGGCACAATTAATACTTGGACCATTTTCAGGGGAATCTACAGACTTGCAGCTGGCTTGTGAGGCATGTAAACAATTGAGTCGATTGATTAGGACTGCCTTATCACCTTCCCTTTGTATTCCCGATCAGTGATTCAGTCCATCTGATGTGATTCAAAACAGGTTTCATATGGCAAGGACCTTTGACCCCCCCCCAAACCCATCCAAAAAAAAAACAAAGAAAAAAAATAATAAAAGAAAAGAAAAAGAAAAAAGAAAAGAAAAAAAGCCTTCGGTCTCAGCCTCTCTCTCTCTCTCTCTCTCTATGCTACTCAACAAATACAATCACATGGTGACAAACAAAGAAAACTAGTAGTGCATACACTACAAACACAACAGGAAAATGCAACGCCCTGCCAATTACCTTTGGTTAGGCCACAGCACTGCCCTCTCAACAAGGGGGGATGATTGAACCAAAAAGAAAAAAAAAAAAAAAGAAACAGAAATGATTGATTGATAGATAAGCTGTCCAAAGCTGAAGCAGTTTCAGTTGC
>NW_019512834.1:0-1613 GCF_002814215.2 Seriola lalandi dorsalis
TAAATACATTATCCCTACTCTCTTTCTGTCTTTTCCTTTCTTTCTCATATGAATCTGTTCGTAACCTCCCCCCATCCATCCTCTGGCCATCTGCATACTATACACAACTACTCTGCATCATCATTGCTGCTCCTCTCTGCCTCCACTTACACAGTAACAATAACAGTAATGTACAACATATCCCAGTTATTTCAGCATGAGAAACACAGAAAATCGAGCCGAGCCTGGCATGGAGGTTGTTATGGCAAACAGTGAATTTAACTCTGTAAATATTACTGACATTTTGATTTCTGAGAGAACAATGTCTTTGCTCATTATGGAGTTATTTATTTGCCTTTGGTGCGCTGTTAATACTACTTTTAGAGCACAGAACAACGCTGCTCCAATGTGCCATCCGGACACTCCCAGAGCTACTAAAACTGTAACAAAAGTGACTTTTTAATAAGAATTTCTTATTTATTTAACTTATATTTAATTTAGATTAACTTTCTGTAGCAAAATTGGTGCAAAACCTACTGTACATGAACTGAAAGCTGAAGGCCCTGTGTGTTATTTGAGAATAAGGTTTGCGCTCGAGTCTGCATAAAGCTTTTGGTTTCTTTTATGGTGGGGTCATGGCATGTAGAAAAACGCTGAAGGAAATTCTTTGGTGTAATGACTCAAGGCATATGATCAGTGCTCTGCGATTATTCATTATTGATCAGCAACATATCTGAGCATGAGAATGTTACACATTGACTGTGAATGAGTGATATTTTGTAAATGTGTTTTGTGTGGAGATTTTGTCTGATGTCGCACGATCCTGGTTAATTGCCGTTTTATCTTTTAGGCGGACATGCAGTAGCCTTTAAGTTTAAAGTGGAGAGCCACCTGCAGACTGACAACATGGTTATAGATTGTAGCAGTTCTAACGTTTTATTGTAAAATACAAGGGAGCCTGACACTGAATTAATACAGACACATTTTCACATGACAGCTTGTCATGTTTTTACTGCTAATCATACTGTGTTTATACTTTTGATTTGCTGTAAAGGGTCGCCCAGGGTGTATGACTTGTAGTATGGAAGAAAGTCAGTATTAAGAGAACTGTGACCAGATGACTGGTCATAATTAGCATCCAGTTTAACCAAGGAAGTCTCCTAGTCCTTCCCCAGCTATTTTTACTTTGCAAACTGGCTGTCGTCTGCTCTGGAACCTGCATTCATTGACCATGTAAACATCTACAGAACACTCATCTTTTGAGTTTTGAATAAATAAACAGTTGTGAAATAAATTGTTTCATGCTGATTGTGGTTTATTTTAGGCCCCGCGAAGCAAGATTTCTTGTGTAATAATGTGTTTGCATGCATAGATATATATTGAAGGCTATATGTCAGCTTTGATCCTACAAATTATAGACTTAGTTTAACTTTTATCTGAGAATATACACTTTAGCATGTTAATCTATGACTATGACACATTCTTTTCTTTGGTAAGAGCTACAAAAAAAGTAAGGACGATTATGAGCCTGACACCTTTTTTGGTATGCAGGTCATACTTTTGATGGACATGTTAAAACCTTTGAGTCAGGAGTTGGCGTCCCATCTTTCCATGTAATTCCAAATATGGAAATA
>NW_019512835.1:0-399 GCF_002814215.2 Seriola lalandi dorsalis
ACTCACAGGGAGTGTGACTTGTAAAGAAGAGGAATGAAACTCCCGGCTGAAGCCTCCACTTCCCCTGCTGATCAGCTGGACAAAACACAGAGCCGTCGCCCCCACTCACAGCTCTGTGCAGTTCCTTAATCAGGTATCTATAAATAAACACACACACACACACACACACACACACACACACAAAACATGTAAGCAGCTTATACAAATTTCTATTTATGCTCAAGGGTCGGCATGGACCCAAAACTGAATATCTATACAGACCTAATACATCCCCGTCTGGCAATGACTTCTGCATGGCTGTCATTGAGTACATCACCTGAATGGATGGCAAATCAAGGAAAGAAAAAAATGTATCAAAGATATGAAGAAAAACATCATTCTAGTTAATGAATTGTGCAA
>NW_019512837.1:0-1776 GCF_002814215.2 Seriola lalandi dorsalis
GTTCCTGCTGCTGAAAACCGCCCCCACGCCATGATGCTGCCACCACTACCACACTTCACTGTGTGGATGGTATTCTGCAGGTGAGGAGCAGAGGCTCGTTTCTTCCAGGCTGAGGCCAAACAGCTCAGTCTCGGTTTCATCAGATCAGAGAGTTTTGTTTCTTAGGGGCATTTTTGTGAACTTTCAGTGAGGAGAGGCTCCCGCGTTCACTCTGCCATAAAACCCGGATTGGTGGGGCGCCGCAGTGATCTTCAAGAAGTTTCTCCCATCTCCACACAGGGTCTCTGGAGCTCGTCCAGGGTGACCATCAGGTTCTTGGTCACCTCTCTTACCAAAGGCCCTTCTCCCCCGATTCTGCTCTGATCTGCATTGTCAGCTGTGAGACCTTATATCGACAGGTGTGTGCATTTTCAAATTGTGTCCAATCAGTTGAATTAACCACAGGTGGTCTCCAATGAAGGTGTAGAAACATCTCAAAGATGATCAAGAGAAATCGGAGGCACCTGAGCTAAATTTAAAATGTCACAGCAAAGTGTCTGAATACTTATGTCAATGTGATATTTCAGTTTTTCCTTTTTAATACATTTGCAAACAATTCTGTTTGGGTTTGTCATTACTGAGTGCAGAGTGATGAATGATTTTAGTAAATGAATGAATTGAAACGATTTTAGTAACAACATGGAAAAAGTAAAGGGGTCTGAATACTTTCTGAATGCACTGATACCAAAAACATATTCTAAATCCTAAAGCGCAGGGGGATGGGCCTTCCCTAATCTAATCCAATAATCATACAGTAATTCCTCAAAATTTTAGCCTTAAAAATATAATATATAATAACTCTACCCTGACACAGTGTCAAACGATTTGACATTATTGTCTACAAGCTGAGTATCCAGGGACAGGCTGATGTGCTGGATTTCATTATGTTAAGGGCTATTCTTGTTATTTTTGGAAATATTACCAATACCAAAAAGAAAAAGAAAAAAAAAAGAAAAGAAAACACTTTCCCAGTAGGAATATCTTAGTGATCTTTCTCCAAGAAGAAGAAAGAGAAGAAGACAATGCACTTCATTTGAACTTTTGTGTCTGAGGTCTGTAATTGCCAAATTTAATTGCTTTTGAAGACAATTTAGAGAACACGGGACAATGTAATTTTAGCACTGCCAGTTAAAACACAAGCTGATGCATGGCACCGTCTGAAACATCTCAGACGGACTCCACTACAGTGCAGTCGCAATATACAGTACCGCCATGAGGGAAACCAAAGTAAGCAGTTTATTGTGGCTCCTATAATGAAATATTACAGCAGAGAGCAACAAAAAGTGTGTCTTTGTGCAATAGTATTAAAACACTCTCTCTTCAAGACCTGTTTCTCCCAGTATCACATTAGTGGCAGGGAGGTCATGGAGGGCAAAGTACAGAGAAAAAAAAAAGGCAGTTTAAACTTTTACATAGTGTTGTTCCTGTACATTAATTTAAAATGAGAGAAACCTTAATAGTGTGTATTTCTTTTATGCATTCAAATTGTTATCACAGTGTTGGTAATATAAAAAAATCTCTGGGTTTAACACCTTCTGTGGAGGTGTGAAAATGGATTGTTTTTGACTTAAACTGGTTGGTGTTTATGACATTCGCTGAGTCATATTTATCTTTTTTTTTAAATCAACCGACATTTAATTGCATAACCCAAAGTAACACATTTGTCTCTGATTAGCACTAGGAGAGTACATGGTGATACTACCAAGCTCCACCAAAATCAGGGAGCGAAATGTATTT
>NW_019512838.1:0-473 GCF_002814215.2 Seriola lalandi dorsalis
AGGAGCCATGTGCTATGATGTTTTCATGTCCCTCTCTCTCTCTCTCTCTCTCTCTCTCTCTCTCTCTCTCTCTGCCCCCCCCCCACTTCATTATCATTCCCAGGTTATCCCAGCAGCCAAGTGAATCTGGAGCGCAAATGAATTAAGGGAGAATTAAGGAGCCCCGTGCAAAGTGAAGCCTTCAGAAACCTCAGCGCAGATGAAAGGTGTAGCTGCTCAGACACGTGCTCACATGCACCTGCAACACACACACACACACACACACACACACCGCCAGCGTGCGCTATGTAGCAGATATGCGTCTGCAGTTTTGTGGACGTCAGTGAGTGTTTGTTGCGAGTGTTTGTCCTCACCTTGTTTCTGGGCCTCGTGCCAAGTGCAACTTCCTGCAGTCCTCGGCCACGGCAACACAATGGCGCTTAACGCGGCCCACCACCCTCCCAGCATATTATATCAACTGGGGGGGGGGGGGG
>NW_019512839.1:0-1567 GCF_002814215.2 Seriola lalandi dorsalis
GGGTGTTCTTTCTGGAGCAGAGGCATTAGACTTTCTCGACTTCTGTCATTTTAACGACATGTTCATAAAAATTCGAGATTTTCTGATCAATCAATTTTCAATTCAGTTCCATTTTTTCCTCACTTATACCAATTCCACTACCTGAACGTATGCACAAATCAGTATCGATACAAATGCGTTAAAAAAGAAACAAAAAAAACAACTATATCAGTCGTTGGCAATTGTTATTAGATTTTGCTGTAATTTTGTTACCATAGTGATTACAAGGCCTCCAGTTCATCGCTCTTCAATGCGCTGTCAGCACCTGGATAGTGAGATGCATTCTCCGAGGGGAATTCAGTTACCTCCACAATGTACTCTGTGCGCAAAATTGAAAAGGTCTGCACTCCTGCTAGCGTTAGTGTGATAGCACAGAATCTGTCGTCTATGTCTGACATATCATGAATGGCCAGATTTTTCTGTCACTGTTAAAAAATTCAGTCAATGGTGGAAAATATTCGGTTAACGCGACCGCTGCTCTGGAGTTTATATAGTATATCCTACGGACTACTTTGCCGAGGTGATCCAGATTTTGCCAAATCACTGCAATTAACGACCCTAAAGGCAGCACAGATGAAGCATATACACACATAAGCAGAGTGAGCAGAGTGTTGTACAAATGGAACAATATCCATTCTGTTAATGGCAGCGGTGGCCAAATGCCCCAACTGGACATCAACACATAAACACACAGATTATATACTTTTATTTCCTTTCGACCAGTGATGTAAACATGCCCAGCTGGATAGTAGCGGGGTCTGCTCCACCAGTGGCACTTTCCTGTTCAGCCTCCATGTGTATGTATACTATAGCATCTTCCAGGCCAATAATACTCCATTCATTTTTCATTAAATCCATCATGTATTGTCATGACTGTGGTATTCCCTGAGCTGCGGCTTCTGTGGTTGTTCCTCCTTCTTGAGGCAAGTTCGCTGTCAGCTAGTGTTACATCTCTCCCTCCCTCTCACTCTCTCTAAAAGGGATTATGTCCATCAACGGGATTGCTTTTGCATCAGATCAGCAGGGCAGCTAACAGTTTCTGTCATCTGGCGTGTGTATGTGTGTCTGAGAATACGTCTATTTGTGTGTCTGCTGGTACATCATAGTTTCTGCTTGATAAACAGGCTAAGCCAGTGTAAATGTGTGCTGGGGAGGCAGTGGGTGACTCCCCTCATGACTGACTCAGCTGCCTGTCCGTCACCCTCACTGGACTGCGGCCAAGTCCTAAACAAGATTACTATTGAAACACACAGTGACACACATGCATGCAAAAATTATCCACTTTAAAATTGAGTAATCTGCTTATGTGGAAAAATAAATAAAATGACTTTCTAACTCAGTTAAATTTATTACTTTCCATTTTTAGTAAAGATGTGAATAAATCCATCCATAAGGTTAATTAAATTCTCTCATTTCCAACTCAGTTTGACTTGTTGGAATCATTTTCTTGAACAAAATGTCATTTTTTTCAACCTAATTAATGATTTTTTTTTTGTCTCATTTAAATAAGAGACTGAATCAAATAGAA
>NW_019512840.1:0-365 GCF_002814215.2 Seriola lalandi dorsalis
ACACACACACACACACACACAAACTCATAGGCACAGCTATACACACTCCACTCATCTTCTACAGTCCAGCCAAATCCCTGTCACCAGCTGTAACCTGGCCGGCTGCCTTTGAAGTGGCCAGCCTGCCTACACAGCTTACCATACCTTGTGAACACACACACACACACGCACACACATAAACACACACACATACACACACACACACACACACACACGTGGGGGCTGACATAAACACACACATCCCCTCACTAGCAAGGAATGCTAATTGATCTCTCCCAGAGTGGATGTGGAGTCATGCAGTGTTTTAATTTAACATAGAAAGAAAGTTGAAAGGTCACCATGCTGTCTGCTCCGTTTGGAGTTGT
>NW_019512841.1:0-1427 GCF_002814215.2 Seriola lalandi dorsalis
TCTCTGATGTTTCCTCCTCTGACCATCATGATACTCTCTGCTGCTTCACCTGTCCACCTGGAGCCAGCAGCGTTTTTTTCCCACTTTTTATGTGTGAAAATCATGTTAAACAAAATATGAATATATGATAGCAGCTGATTTTTAGAGATTTGAAAACATGTCTGGAGGAGCTTTAACACTGTACACAGGGGCCACTGCTCACTGGGTAACAGTGTGTGAGGGCTCAGTGAGTCTCAATTTTCTACAGCTGCTGTTTCTCTCTCTGCTCAGTGTTAACATGTATCCAGGTTTACAGACCACGATCAGTGTTAATCCTCATCATCAGACAGTGAGTGGTTGTTTCCACAGCTTCACAGATCGTTGTTCTACATTTTTCTTAATGTGAAGAAAACCAACAATGTGTTGGTCTTAGTTAAAGGTTCGATCCTTAAGTTTTCTCTGCTTCTGGGGCAGGTGGAGGTGATTGACCGGAGCATCAGTCATTGTTGTGTTCGCAATACAGAAGTCTTCCTCTCTATCTCTTCAAATGAGTACAAGAAGAAGAAGAAGAAGAAGAAGTGGAAGAAGAAGAAGGATCCTTTATATACCATATATGGTATTTTAAAACTCCATCCCCCAAGTATACACAAAACTACTCCAGCTGTTGGAGGGAATGTGTGGAAAATTACGCTGATTATGCACATATTTTTTATACATGTAAAAAACATGCACCACGAAAAATAAAATATCCTTTTAGGAATACGCCCCAAAAGCCTGCAAAAGGAGGAATTATATTTGTTTTGGATTATGAGAATTACAGCTCTTAAGCAAATAACAAAGGGCTGGAAAACGTGGGAACCTCCCAGGGTAAACAACTGGTTAGAAACAGTGGAAGATATAAATAATATGTAAAAGGGAACTTACAAAGTCAATAATAATGAAAAGAAGCTGGGAAAAAGATGGGCCCTCTTCAAATTGACTAATTATACTTGATAAAAATGCCAATGAAACATCAGACAGATCATGTTTGAGATGATTTAAGTTGTATACATGAAACAGTAACATAAAACCAAGCTAAAATGAAATATTAAAGCCTTTTATCTGTTAAATACATTTATTTATTTAAGTACTTGTATAAGTAATTGATTGTATTTGTACATGGGTACTTGATCGTATACACACACATATGTATATATATATATATATATATATATATATACACACACATATGGTATGGAGATACAAATCATGATCAGTAACAACTATACCGTCGCTCACCCTATTGCTTTATGTGTGCACTGTGTTCTGGGTTGAGGTGAGGAAAATAACAGTTTTAAGGTTAAAAAGTTTGTGTCAAAATGTTTAAATAACAAGAAATGTAGAATGTTTCATTGACATTAACTGAAAATAAAAAATAATAAAGAATAATAAAAAAAAAAAAAAAATTA
>NW_019512842.1:0-518 GCF_002814215.2 Seriola lalandi dorsalis
AGCATACAGAGGGTCACGTCAACATCTCATTTATGTAATGGCTTCACATTTATCGCACCCTGACATGACTGACAGCTGGAAATAACATCACTAACATTTAAATCGTTGTCCTTCTCTCTGCAGAGTAATACATCCTAAGTGATGCATATTCTACCAACAAGCTATTTCTACACTCATGTACTACATCTTTACTCCACCTTTCTCAAAAACACACACACACACACACACACACACACGCACACGCACACTCTTTAATCCCCCTTTCACTTTCTGCATCTCATTTTACTGTCCCCACAGCCTCACAGTGTCACTGTGCTATCCAATTGGCATAATTGAGTCAGGTCAGATGATAAAGAGACCTATAACAATCAATGCAGGTGAAATAAAAAACAGCTCCCAGTTATTACTTTTGGCCTTTTCCAACGTCAATCAATGCCCCTCCCCTACACACACACACACACACTCTCGCACACACACATCAGTTTAACAGACTGGGACTGTTGCGTTTATTTGAAGAA
>NW_019512843.1:0-1571 GCF_002814215.2 Seriola lalandi dorsalis
CTTTGAGTCTCAACACTGTCCTCCCAGAAACGGCACCATAGTTCATCTCTGCAACAGCTTATTATGTCCCATAATTACATTTTGTTTTCAGGTGACCTCTAGTGGCCGTAGTTATTATGACAAGGAGGTAAAGGAGGTAGTTAGGTAATATAGTATATAGAGCGATAAAGTCTGAGAGACGTTGGGCTGGATGAATGGGCCAACAAAACAAAACAAAAGACTTTCTCACAGGAGACTGCTGTTCATTTCTGTTTTAAACTGATAGTCATTGTTTTTTCTTTAACCCATGACCATTCAACAGCCATAATCACATGCAAATTATCTTAATCATGATGACAATAGTATTTTGTATGTATATGTATAGTTTTAACCCGGACCATGATCGTTTCCTAAACCTTAAAAAGTTGTTGAACCTAAACCTAACCAAACCATCACAGTTCCATAATCTTACTCACGTATTTATTATTGTTACCATGAGGATGAAGGTATGCCTGCTGCTGGTACGCTACTATGGGTCTTATCCGGTAGGGACAAACTGCCATGCAGGTTGGAGTAGTTGTAAATCTCACATCCTTTGGCCTGTACAAAAGAAAAGCCAAGGACTCATGAACGAAAAGAGAAAATGAGGAGGATGTTTCTTCCATCAAAATGCCATGGGGTAAAACACAGAGTCTTTCTCACTTAGAGCTGGCTTTGTCCATATGACACAGTTATATTTTACATGGTTAAAAACAGCACATTGTTTAATCATATGAAAACTTGAACAGCAGTCTAGTATGGAAGCTAGGGAGGCTGCCCTTCAACAAGAAGACCCAGTTTCAAGTCCCTGTGTTGCAAACAGTGCTAGAGGCCATATTTAAGGTCCCCAGCTCTTGGGAATCAGTGGCAGAGCAGCCTACAGTTAAACTGAATACTATACTGAATGAATACTGAATACCGTAGGCTAAGAATAATTTCTATGCTGTTTTACTGGAAACATGTTTCACTTTTGAAGATTTTGTGTTTTCATAATGTCAGCTTGTTAGTCAATCAACTATTCAGATGAACTAAGATGACTCCAGCCACATGGTATGTTGGTGCAGACACGAAGCTAAAGGACCGCAAACTAAACAGTCCTGTGTCAGTAGCTGCATGTGAACAAATGCATCCACGTCACATTTGTTTTGCAGTTACAGTGCATTCAGAAAGTGTTCAGACCCCTTCATTTTTTCACATGTTGTTATGTTGCCTTATACTAAAATCAGAAACATTCATGTATTCCCTCATCAATCTACACTCAATACCCCTTGATCACAAAATGAAAACTGAATATTAGAATTTTTTTTATTTTATTAAAAAGGGAAAATTGAAATATCACATTGTCAAAAGTATTCAGACCTTTTTCTTTGGCACTTGAAATTTAGCTCAGGTGCCTCCCATTTCTCTTGATCGCCTCTGAGATGTTTCTACACCTTGATTGGACATGATTTGAAAAGGCACACACCTGTCTATATACGGTCTCACAGCTGACAATGCATATTATGCATATTATGCATGGCTTTGTTTCTGCTCTCATATACATTGTCAGCTGT
>NW_019512844.1:0-827 GCF_002814215.2 Seriola lalandi dorsalis
TTGAACTGCAGTGAACCAATGACAGTCTCATAGAAACGGGCAAAATAAACTCAAAACCTTAGTCAGTACAGAGAGTGAGAGTTAGCATTAGCACAACCGCTAACACTGACTGGGCCAGTTGCCACGCTGACTACGCTAACTGTTCCCGACTCCTCAAAACCTTCTGAGTCTGGGTCTGAACTTTAAACTAATCTGGATCATGTTACGTGTGACGTGACATCACATCACACCTGTCGACCAACTGACGCCACCACAGGAAGATGCGAAGCACAGGAAGTCAGAAAAAAGAGCTGGCGTTGAGTTAGCTATTGTTAGCAGGAAAGGGCAGCACATGCTGGCAGCCTGTACTGGGGAATTACTCGAGCTTAAAACTGAAGACTCTTTAAATACTGCTCCTACTAGAGCTCCGTGTGCTTTAGTAGTGGATCAAGTCTGGCCTGTACCGGATTCACCTAATGAGATTAGTATCAGCATCGATACCAATCCAGTGTAACAGATCGGTACATCACCATCAGCACCGAGTAACCTATTGACTATTTTTGGATTAATCATTTATCCAGTGTTACACTAAAGTAATGAAAACTGCTCATGAGAAGTTCCCAGAGCCCAAGCAGACGACTTCAAACAGTCCATATAAAACAGACCAGCAGCAAATCATGTTTTTTTTTCATTTTTGTTTAATAAATGACTCATTAATAAGCAAAATAGTTGATTCATTTTTCTGTCAGTTGACTAATTATTTCAGCGCTGATTAAAAAAAAAAAAAAAAAAAAAAGAGAATCCCCCCGTTGAAAAATGAAGCGCACAGAATGTTTGTTATCCAGCTC
>NW_019512845.1:0-578 GCF_002814215.2 Seriola lalandi dorsalis
ATTTTTTATCCCAACTGTCAACAACAAACAGACCTGGACTAGAACTGACTTTCAGTAGATCAGTACTGATCAGTTCTGATTTCAAAATCAAAGGTGCAAGCCGAGCCGTTAAACCGGCCGTCACCGTCTCTGTAAGTCACGGCGGAGGAGACATGGTATAGGACGCAGTAATTATTCAACATGTTCTCATGTATATTTAAGCAGGAGCTGCGTCAGCCTGTTCCCCAGCAGTTCTGACACACCAGCATGTAGGAGAATGAGGTCACTGAGGCCTGACGTCTGTACACGCGCACGCACACACGCACACACACACACACCCACCCACACCCACACACACACACACACACAGTGTACTTCACAAAGAGCTGGATGTCTCAACACAGCTCTGTTTACTCCAGGTTTCATTTATCTCTCTGTTTGAACTGATGAGCATCTTACAGAGGACAGTTTGTCTCACATCTCTAGGATGAAAGCAGCCGAGAGGTTCAACAAGATTCAACATCTATGACACTGACGAATAAAGTGGGAAAAGATGTAAAATAAACAAATAACAAGGTCTCAAACGAATACAAAGACAT
>NW_019512846.1:0-2482 GCF_002814215.2 Seriola lalandi dorsalis
GTGGACTAATTTGTTCTTTAAAACGTGTGTGAAAAAGAGAGGATAAATGCGAGTGTGTGGATAAGAGCTTGTGCCTTCTGCTTGTAAAAATGAATCATGCTCAGCTTTATTCTTAGCCTAATCCAATTCAGAGCTGATGTTAGAATATCACAGCAGGCGTAAGATTTAATTACAGTTCTCTTTAACAGTTTAAATGTGGCATTGTTAACAATCCATTTGTGCATGCCATCCAGATGTAATACAGTAATTATCATACGTCTTTGCCATTTAATAAATTTATATTTTATAACTCTAATGCAGAAATTGACTCTCAAGTTTATAATCTATTTTACTTGTAAATGAACCTAAAGCCATTTTATATGAGACAGATATTAAACATGGATAAAAATAGAGAGCTTAATTTCATTAGACTTTCCATCTCAAATCAAATTTATTTCCTCTGTGTGTGTGTGTGTGTGTGTGTGTGTGTGTGTGTGTGTGTGTGTGTGTGTGTGTGTGTCACTTAACATACTCACTGCAGTCCATCCCTGACCCGTGTGGATAGATCTTGACAGGAACTACCATAGAAAGAACTGTTTAAAAGGGAATCTCTTCCTGAGATGTTTTGTTTTCTCTTTCTCTGACACAATATGCAAAGATGCATTGTTTTTAGCTCATTATCTCTCAGACTCTGACACATGGGAGTGTGTCTTTGTTTCGACCACTCCTGTCCAACAGGGGCCACATATACAGTCCTCTTTGGATTTCGGTTTTAATCAGTATCCAGAGCTCATCGTGGAGCTGCTTAAGCCCTTGTGATGGTGGGAATACTAACAGGTAAAACTGAACTGTGACCATTCCCATGACAAGGGAATTACCAGCAGTCTATATTTTAATAACACATGCTTTTTGTCCAACCTCCTTTTTAAAGCTGCCCTTTAAAAGTTTTATTTTGTTCTTTGACCAGTTACCGAACAGTTTCCTATTTACTCATCCAGCAGGTACAAAACAACATTCATTTAGCGTTAGCTCATTTCTAATTTTATCTGGGCTATTTGGTGAAAAGTAGGTTTATCAGAGCTTTTATTTAACTGAAAACAGCTGGAAAAGCGGTTGACGTGAGCGGTGAGACTAAACCAAAACAAGAACGTTGCAGGTTGTAAAACCAAAATACTGAGCTGAAAGACGCTAAAATGCTCAATCGAGCTGGGGGGAACTGCAGTCATTCGTCATTTTTATATAGAGTATTGATTAGTGTAACTGTAAATATTTAAGTCTGACATTAAATTTTATAAGCAAAATAGCTTTTAAAACAAATGGAGTTTTTTCTTCTACTTCTACTTTTCCTTTCTTCTCTTGCTGTCCTCTTTCTCTCGTTTTCTTTTGAGATTCTTTTAGTGTGTGAAAGTAACCTGTGCATTTATTGCAGTGTATGTGTCTACTGTATATGGGCTGTTTGTGATTTTGTGTGTGCATGCCTGTGTGTGCATGAGAAAGGGAGAGAAATGGAAGGACAACTGTATTATGCTCTTGTAAAAACATGTCAAATGACTGTGCGAAGAACTCCTCAAACTCGTAGGTGCAGGAAATCATCTTGATTACAGCAAGCCTGCATGAAATTGTCCTCTCTCCTTTTATGTTACGGCAACACCTCACCACAACAGTGTCACATTTATCGTCTTCAATGCAGTAATTAATTAATTGCTTAATTTAAATAGGTTTTAATAATATTGCTGAAAATACACATAGTACATATAAAATGTCATCTATGGCTTTGTGAGATAACATGCAGCAGGGACAATGCCTTCCTTCCGTCTCACTTACACATATTTGTAACTGAGCAGACATAGCTGAATCCTGGTGGATCCCTTTAAGTCATTCTTTTGGATCATCCAGGGGACACAGAGCTGGGCTGTATATGACCATTGTTCGGTTGTCTAAGCTCATTTTGGCTGCAGGGTGTTTTGGCCATCACTCCATTGTGAATGTATTTTTGATTTATTTTGCATTCCATCAACGAAACAGTGTCTGAGCAGTGCACAGTTGTCAGCCTAACACAACATTTTTCTCCCATTTTTCAGGAGGAGGGTACTGTGGGTCCAAAACACCCCCAGCCTGTAACCCAGACTACTTCTTGGCTGACCTGTAGGAAATAGTGTAGACAGCAAACAGTGGGGTGTTCTCTGTTCGATAGAGGCAGGGTAAAGGGGAGTTAAGGTTAGCTCACTGCTACTGAGTTTGGCTTCTCCACAAGAAAACAGTGGTACATTTTTGTAAGGCACAATGTCTGATACTATATTTCACATTTTAAATCACACTTTTAAGACCCTTTTAGTGACTTTCCTTTTCTTTCAAAAAAGCAGGCTGCAACATATCCAGTGACTTTTTGGGCAGACTTTATCTTCATTTGAGGAGAGGCACTAACATTTCTCAATGAATGTGCTATAATGTTTCTCATCTGGCTGTTGCTCCTGGACTGACCGTGTTCAGTGAGTGGGGGAGG
>NW_019512847.1:0-965 GCF_002814215.2 Seriola lalandi dorsalis
GCCTGCAGTAGTCTTGGCCACGCTGTGTTTCCTGGTCTCCACAGCAGTGATGATATATGAAAGGAGGGGGGAGAGGGGGGGCTGTGTTATCTGTGCTGGCAGCCTGGGGGGCAGGGTGCATGAGCAGTTAACGGCAGAGGTGTGGGGCTGATGGCTAGACACTCAGCAGCTGTTAAAAGCTGGAACAGGGCAGTGGAACCAGTTATAGAAAAGGCTGAACTAGTTTGCTCTCTCCACATTACCATCTATTTGTCAGTACATACCATCCAACACCTCCCTCATGTTATTCTCCTGCAACTGTTTTCGGCCGGGCCGCCTTTAGTATTGTGTTTCACAGTTTCATTGTGGGGCAGTTTTTTCCTTGATCAACATGTCAGCCGCTCCTCCAGGGGGATTCCTCCCTGGTTAAAGTGCTATACAGGCCACTTGTGTTTGAGCTCAGTATTCCCTGTTTTGTTTTTTTGTTTTTTTTTTTGTTTTTTGACTGGTTCCAGCTGCCAATCACAGGCCCGTCTGATCCATTGTTCAAGTTGCTTTGTGAAACTACCAGTTGCAGCTGTGATTTAATGTGAGCAGACCGTCTCTGTGCCTTTCTATTCCAAAGTTAACTCATGTGATACGTGTGATAGTCAGCTCTGGAAGTGAACTCATGTGTTTTTTTGTTAGCTTCATACTTCGCTTTCAGCACCACATGTAGATGCTTCAATCATTGAGCGGTACGTCTTATGGTCAGCAGCCTGAGTGTGTTTTATTTTGACAGGTAAGAGTGGTGCAGCAGGTGGTGTGTTATTTTTGTTTCAGCTGCTGTAGTGTAGTTGTTTCTTTTATTCTTGCACACCTGCAGGATTGTAACACGGCTTTTGCCTCTTCCTCCTGTAGGATTCCTTAGCCTTTCGCAAGAGTCTGAGGTCCCTCTCTACCTGACCCTGGTCTTTGAAGGCCTTCTTCTTCTTCTTCTTCTTCTT
>NW_019512848.1:0-864 GCF_002814215.2 Seriola lalandi dorsalis
CTCATGGGTTATGACAGGAGGTCATAAATCGTAGGATGACTGGACGGGATGGATGGTTTCATACAGAACACACATCAGTGTTTCTTCAATGAGATTTGGAGAGTCGGCGCAACCACAAAGAGTAACAAAACAACAACAAAGAAAAGCAAAAGGAGATGGAAAAAAAGCCGCACAGAGATGCAGGACGGCTACAAAGAGACACCAAACGAGATACAGAAGGAGAAGAGAAGCAAAACAACTACAAAGAGACAAAGCGACTACAGAGTGATGCAAATGTGACACAAATTGACCACAAAAAGTTTGGGTGTCTTTCCCTGTATGGGAGGCGTGGGGTGGGGCTTCTACATGTCCAGGAAACCATGATCTCAGAATCTGTCCATGACTGTGAGTTAAAATAGCAAAGATAAAAAATAGATTGTTTTACATGAGAATGTTTAAAGTTTTATTCGTCTTACCAATGCCCCCCTTTAGCTTTAACTGTTGCCCTCTCTGTTTGACACAGCATTACTACACTTTACTACAATTATCATATGTATATCACATTTTAAAAAGTGGCCTGTCAGTTAGTCAAAGCATTTTAACACTAGAGCAAAGTTTCCAACTTGTTTAATGGAAATCCTCCCTGCAGCGTGTGAAATAAACTGCCTTGTTGGTCTGGTGGGAAAACCCACCAGTGTGATAATCACTGAGCCCCTTTGTTCATTAATCACAGAGGGGCAGATTTGGATATCTGATGACAAACTGTAAACTGTGATTACAACATAAAGGAGAGCAGTGTTGAGCTAACATCTCTCTGCTTCTTTTTTTTTTCTTTCACTGTTTACTGTCGATTCCTCATGCAGATTGACTCAGTGAGGCAAGCTC
>NW_019512849.1:0-403 GCF_002814215.2 Seriola lalandi dorsalis
TGTGTGTGTGTGTGTGTGTGTGTGTGTGTGTGTGTGGTTTTACCCCAGTTCCCCAAGATTCTACCCCCATTATTACTGAGACTATTACCCTAATATATCCTTATTATTGTGAGCACATTAACACATTGTCAAGCCGTCATGTTTTCCCCGTTGCCACCTTGTAACAAAAGTTAATCACCCCTCTGTCACCGTCTTTGACCCTGTCGTATATTCTTCGTTTCCTCAGGAGGGGTGGTGGACAGAAACCTCTGCTCGTCCTCCCCGCCTCCGGAGCCCGTGCAGTGTGAGGTGCCTTGCTCAAGAGACTGTGTGCTCAGCGACTGGACCCCGTGGTCCACGTGCTCTCAGACCTGCTCCAGTAAGACCATCGAGGGGAAGCAGATGAGGACCCGCTCCATTCTGG
>NW_019512850.1:0-320 GCF_002814215.2 Seriola lalandi dorsalis
ACAAATGCACATGCAGACAAGTGTGAAATCCAGACATTCAGTGAGTGACAGCAGAGGACAACTTGAAAGGCCATGACTAAGCCAATATCCAGGCCTCATCTGCATACATTTCCATACGTGATGGCGCGGAAGGCTGTCGGCAGGTGGAGACTCACCTTCCCCGGCGTTGTAAGCCAGAATGGAGCGGGTCCTCATCTGCTTCCCCTCGATGGTCTTACTGGAGCAGGTCTGAGAGCACGTGGACCACGGGGTCCAGTCGCTGAGCACACAGTCTCTTGAGCAAGGCACCTCACACTGCACGGGCTCCGGAGGCGGGGAGG
>NW_019512851.1:0-680 GCF_002814215.2 Seriola lalandi dorsalis
TTAGCGTCTAGTTATGAAGTTTGACATCACGTACCTGTGTACTCAGCAGGCTTGGTGCAGTCTTTAACCATCTGAACGCCAAGCACCCTTTGGCTCTTCTGGTTAAGGACGTGCTTGAGGTGGCCACAGTAGGAGTGCAAAGGCACTACCTGTTCCTCAGCTGCGGCTGGCGGTGCAGCTGCGGCTGCGCAGTCCTCATTCCACCTCACCATCCATCAACCAGGCACTAGCTCGTGTCCTTGAGGAAAAGGGGTTTGGATCAAAAATGGAATTTACTTTTGCATGTCATATGAATACATGATAAGCGTAATTGCAAGCTATGAGACATGAAACGTGTGATGTAACAGCAGCTGTAAGAACCTAATAAACTCTGATAAACTTTACTCACCTTCTTACTCAAATCCATCTTCAAGACTCGTTGTACTCGTCCAGCTGCGTCAGGATCCAGGAATCAGAGTGTGCCTCCACAGGGTGTTGTACAGCCGAATAGCACTATTGCCCTTTTAACAGATGAATATAGAGTAACAAAATATGCTCTTGGTTGTGTTTTTTGGAGCGTGACTTACTCTGGGAAGTAAAAGTCAGGATAACTTAGTCTTATTTCTCTTGTAAGCTTTTTTTTTTTACTTTTACAAATGGGTCTCACCATAAGGTCCATTTAGCAGCTGCACCACAAGTAT
>NW_019512852.1:0-824 GCF_002814215.2 Seriola lalandi dorsalis
TAGTATGGCAAAAAATGTCAAAAATACATCATAGTATTTTAAGGTATAAACGGTTATAAAAACATCATAGTATTATAAGGAATCAACTCGCATAGTGTAGTAAGGCATAAAAATGCCAAAAAACATCACAGTACAATATGGTATAAAAATCACAAAAAACGTCATAGTATAGTATGGCAAAAAATGTCAAAAATACATCATAGTATTTTAAGGTATAAACGGTTATAAAAACATCATATTATGATAAGGAATCAACTCACATAGTGTAGTAAGGCATAAAAATGCCAAAAAACATCACAGTGCAAAATGTCAAAAAATGTCAAAAAACGTCATAGTATAGTATGGCAAAAAATGTCAAAAATACATCATCGTATTTTAAGGTATAAACGGTCATAAAAACATCATAGTATGATAAGGAATCAACTCACATAGTATAGTAAGCTATAAAAATGGCAAAAAACTTCACAGTACAATATGTCAAAAAATGTCAAAAGTCATAGTATAGTATGGCAAAAAATGTCAAAAATACATCATAGTATTTTAAGGTATAAACGGTTATAAAAACATCATAGTATGATAACGAATCAACTCACATAGTGTAGTAAGGCATAAAAATGCCAAAAAACATCACAGTACAATATGGTATAAAAATCACAAAAAACGTCATAGTATAGTATGGCAAAAAATGTCAAAAATACATCATAGTATTTTAAGGCATAAACGGTCATAAAAGCATCATATTATGATGAGGAACAAAACGACATAGTATACTAAGGCATTAAAACACCAAAAAACTTTATAGTTTAATAATGCATGAATTTATT
>NW_019512853.1:0-452 GCF_002814215.2 Seriola lalandi dorsalis
TAAAGCAGGTCTAGGTTCTATATTAATACTGTGAAAGTATCGAAGCCTCAGTCCACAGAGAAATGCACACAGCCTGTATTCAGAAACTGAGCCTTAAAACCAGCTGTCAGGACTTCTGGAACTTTGTGATGTCACAACAAAGCAGTCACAACCCTCAGCCACGCCCCAAGCCCCGCGTGAAATATTTTCATTGGATCACTCAGAAAACAGTCAGCCAATCAAAAGAGAGGCTCAGAGACACGCTACACAGAGTGTGTATGTGTGTGTCTATGTATGCACACCTCATAATCCTGTGTCAAAGAAAACATTCATCAAACTGAAGAGGCCAACTTTTTTACAACGTATCACCATCTGACATACTTTAGCATGCTAATGCTAACAGCCACACGGCAGGTGCTATTTTAAAGTAGCACTGCAGCTTAGGAGGAAGACTAACATGCATTTTCTTTTTT
>NW_019512854.1:0-340 GCF_002814215.2 Seriola lalandi dorsalis
TTTGATACTAATACATGTTTCCATGCTCCTTCTTTTCCATGTGAAGAGGGTGGATGTGTGGTGTGTCTGTCTGTCTGTCTCTCACGGACCAAACATTTCAATGCTTTTGTAATTTTGCATGTCATACATTAAAAACTACACATTTTAAGCAGTGAAACCCAAGATCTTCTCAAGATTGAAAAAGTGAGTGAAATGAACAAATTAACAAATTGAAACGTGGCAACATTCTCAACACAGCTATCAAGCTGGGTTAGGGTTAGTTCATTGGTGGTGGGACCTTTACAACTGTGTGGTGTTTGTACATCTGTTCTATGTTGCACTGAGGTCAATGAGGAACAAT
>NW_019512855.1:0-1544 GCF_002814215.2 Seriola lalandi dorsalis
GAAGCGAGGTGTTTCCCTGAGCTAGTACATCCATGTAGATTCTGAACTAAAGAAGCCCACAAGAGTTCCTCAGGGGTCCAACCATTTTTCAACCACCAGGGGTCCAACCATTAGCAGAATGGCTTGACAGCAAATGCAGTCTGGCTGGTGTAGCAGGTCGCAGTGGATGGCGGCAGCAAAGGTGACATTCAACCTGACCCCCCCTTCTGACACACTACCCTGCTTTCCCACCTGGTTTACTACCCACAGTCTCTACCAAAACATTACATAGTGAAGGGACCCTGAACACTACCACCATACATTTAGAATACCTATTTACAATTTAACCATACTGATATTTACCTACACAAGATACACCAACTTTTGACCTAACACAGATTAAATAAAATACATAATAAACTAAAGAAATATCAAACAAGCCAAACTTAACAAAAACCCCTCTACCGACTCCCCTCTCTCTTTCCTGCCCACTTGGTAAAGCCTAACAAGGTAATTGACACCTGCTAAGTCCGGTGGCTGCATTCCCATGTGTGCACTCCATGAAAACACGCCCCCCCGGAATCAGACCTCAAAGAGAGAGTGATTAGTAGAGGTTCCCAAAATAAAAGCACAACAAAAATAACAAAAATGAACTTCTTGTATTAGTCAATGTGTATTGTTTTTCACCTTAGTGAGGGGGATGCTTGCCAGCTCCCTCACAACTACATAAAAGGCTGCTGAGAAGAGGAATTACAATCTTGCCATACTCAGAATTAGCGACTCAAGATGGGATAGATCCGGCCAGAAGCGACTTGCCACAGGAGAGTTACTGCTGCAGTCAGTAGTGGCTTTACAAAGGCAACCAGACTTGTTTGAAGAACATCAAGCAAGTCCAGTTGCCTTTGTAAAGCTCTAAGAAACATCATGACCTGGATGACTGAGAATCTTCACAGACATACTCAGGAAGAGACACCAAGTTTGGAAGAGACTATAGAGCAGGGGTCCCCAAACTTTTTCCTGTGAGGGCCACATAACTTTTCCCTTCTCTGATGGGGGGCCGGGTTCAGTTTGTAACAGAAAAAGTGTGATAATCGCAGGGGTGCCTAAACATAAAAATTTATTGTTTTCCAGAAAGCCACACATAACCAAATAACCCTTTCCAGGTTCTTCACAGAAAAAAAACTCAGGAAATAAATAATAACAGTATTAATGAAATAAATAATAATAGTTCAGGGGGCCGGGCCAAATGTGGGGGCGGGCCGTATCCGGCCCGCGGGCCTTAGTTTGGGGACTACTGCTATAGAGACTACGAAAAGATCATGGCACAGCAAGGTCTAGGAGAGATGAATGACAATGGGGAGAGATTTGCAGATTTATGCATCACCAGCAACATCCTCATTGCCAGAAGCATTTTTCCCACACAGATGGAGACATAAAGCCATCTGGGTACCACTGACCCTCTCCACCAAGAACCAGATAGATAAAGAAGAGCCGGACAGAAAAGAAGAATCACAACACAGCAATTCTGAGGGTGTCAACCAAGTTAGAGGAATACCATCTCTCAC
>NW_019512856.1:0-2012 GCF_002814215.2 Seriola lalandi dorsalis
AAGGTTGTGCAGAATTCACAGGGATTGGCTGAATGTAATTATTGTGATTGCGACATCGTGACTTCCTGGAGGGACAGGTTAATAATCCTGACAGTTTGAAACACTCTGTCTCAGCTGGTCTGTGTTTTATGGTGTTGTAGGTGGAGGCCTCAGTGCTGAGCTGTAGTACCTTCAGGCTGTTGCTCTTGCCCATCCTCAGACAGCCCATCCACATGTCCGTCAGCAGCATCTGGCTGCAGGTGTGGGCGATGAAGTCTCTGTGTTTGGCGGCGACGGCGAGCTTCAGACAGGTGGAGTTACTCCAGTTCTTCAGCTCATAGGTCAGTAGCTTCATGGCGATTTGCTCGTCGTGTTTGTACGACTGGTCCAGCAGTTCGTAGGCCAGCTGACCAAACTCCCTGCACAGAGAGCACAGCGCCCCAGTCAGGCTAAGGTCATCATGAACCAACTTTCAGTCACATTGAGCTTCCTGTTACTGTGTGTTCAGCTGAGGTCGAGTCATGTGACCTCATCACCTCAGCTCATAAATGTCGGACTGAACCTCTTACTTACCTCTGACTCTTCCTCTCTTGTCTGGTGTCTCTACGTTTGTTGTCATGGCAACAGAGTTAACTCAACTCAAACATGACTGACTGAACTTCATAAAAACCTTGCTGTTGTGAGTGATGGTCACATGACAGTTCTCAGATCAGCTGATCACCAAGCTGCTTATTTTTAAATTCAAATGAAGTATTTAATACTTGAAACAGAGTCCAGAGTCCAGTCTGGATCTGAACCGGACCTGGACTCTGGCTGCGTGGGACTCACTTGGAGTTGTTCTCCAGGTCCTGGTAGATGTCATCCACCAGCTCGCTCTGAGACGACTCATGGGCCATGGCCTTGTACAGTTTACAAGCCACCAGAGCTTTGGCCATGGCCTCCTCCCCCCGCTGCCAAAGGAACAGCGCCATCTTCTGCCGCTTCATTAGCACGGCCCACACCATCAGCTCGTGGAACGGGTACTGAAACCTGCTGACCTCTGGGTCGTCCACGTCGATGTCCACCTCCTCCTCCTTCTTCTTGTTCTTCTTTCCTTTGCCCTTGGGGCGGGGCTCATCGTCCTGCGGGCACGAGTCCACACATAGACTGACAGAGACGAGACAACATGAAGTGACACGACACTTTAAAACCCAGGACCACTCACCTCCATCCCCAGAAGCTTCAGAGCTTTAGGCTGCAAGAGAAAAGACAATAAGGTCAGTTCATCAGAGCCAGTTCTCAGGCGCTTCCTCAGGTCCTGGACCCTCAGAAGATTCAGTGCAGTGTTCCCTCTCTGGTCTGTCACTCACCCGTTTGAGGCCGTACAGGTTGTTGTACAGTGTCCTGAAGCTCTTCCTGGTGTATTTGCAGCGGTAGGCTCCGCCCATCAGCAACTCCAGCACCAGTCCGATATCGATCAGTGTGATCTGGTAATCTGGAGGGAGGTTTCCCTGAAACACAAACCTGTTCATGAACCAGTTCTCACCAGGTCTCTCCTCTTCACTGTCAACAGTATGTAAACAAACAGCTGTTGAAGAAATCAGTTGATTTCTACATTTTTAAATTCAACTACAGAAATAACAGCTGTGAATACAACGTATTTCTATGTTGGCCCTGAGAGCTCAACACACTGCAACTAAAGAAAACACTAAAAAGTTCAGAAAACGTCTTCATCAGTTTGACACTTGAGCTGCAGATACTCACGACACAACAGGAAGTGGTTCCAATGGATGCTAAAAAGTGATGAACCAGGCTGGGACCACAGACTGTAAATAAAGATGGACGTCCAACAGTCAATGTCTGACTCCACCCCTAACTCCCAGCTAATCCATATATGGTCAAAGAGGGCTGTGGGGGAGCTGAGACTCACCCACCTGTCACTCAAAGAGGCCACGCCCTCAGTTCTCCATAACTTCAGTCCTTAATAAAAATGTAAACAGGTGAGTTATATAAACAGGTGAGTTCTATAAACAGGTGAGTTATATAAACAGGTG
>NW_019512857.1:0-1512 GCF_002814215.2 Seriola lalandi dorsalis
CAGAGAAGAAAAGAACAGAATAGAATACTGTGAGCAAATGAAGTATCACCTGATTTGATATCACTTTTGGAAAGAAACATTTTTCTTTCAAATTTTACAGGTTTTAATAACTCTACTGAATGCATTTCAACCTCCCTTCACATGAAATAATCACATCATCCACCTACAGTGGCCCTACTCCACAGGGGGTGTCCCAATGGCCTAGAGGTTCAAATGCCACCAAAGGACCACAACATCCCCAATTTGAATGTAGCTAGAACTTTTTTCCTGTCATCTCTGTCTTGGTTCTATCTAATGGGATAAACTGCCCTGAAAAATTATAAAACTGAAAATTCTCTGAAAGCTGAATCAACTGAATGAAATAATTCAATTTGGTAAAGTTGATTAGAACACTGTTTTTCTTGGAGGAGAATGTGTGGTATCTTTCATGCACATGCTTATGCATGTAAGGCATCGCACATATCAATAGACTGGCAGAAAGTGCCATGTAAAAAGCCTAGAATTAGTCCTGTATTAGCTGTCACACATCAGCCTACTCTAGGCTGAGCAGTTCAGATCCTGCTGTGTTAAGCTGCTTAAACACTCAGAGGTGGAAAAGATTAAAAAGTGTGAATGCCTCGAGGGAGTGCAGGGAGGGCTGGAGGAGAGGGCAGGGGTTGGGAGCAGTATGAAACAGGGTGGGGCACAGGAGCCAGACCAGGAGGGGGTGGCAGAAGATAAAACACATCATTTTGTGAGGATTCAGGGCTGAAAGCCATTAAAAGAGAGGAAGACTGAGAGGCCACATGCAGGGGAAGTGAGAGATGATGCTGCGGCTGCATCCAGATTCCCATAAAACAAATTCCAACCCCCTAAAATTTCCTCCTCTCTGGTCCCTTCATACGTCCCCTCCACTACCTTTTCACTCCTTCTCTACCCCTCATGCCTGCACACCACCCACCTGCCCTCTGTACTCCCCCACACAAGAGTTGGGATTCTTGGAAGGTGTTGGGTGTCTAAAGTGTCACAACTAAACAAAACCATTTGAAAACAAAGTGGGCCGGTGAATGTGCCGGCGCAATCCGACCCCTCTCCCTTTGTGGTCCTAGAGAAAAACGGCCTCTCAGAATCAAGGGGATGGAGGGCGGGCAGAGGGAGGCACACCATTTCAATCCACAGGTCCCCCCCCCCATCCACCCATCCAGACCCGCTTTTACCGCCTCCTCTCCACCCCACATACACCCACACTTTTAAGTGCACCCTTCAAAGGTGAACACGCTCTCTAAAACAGAGCTGTCTGTGTTACAGTACCTCCAAGAACAAGATACTCATTCTCTCTTCCACTCGGTTATTTCTTTTCCCTTTCAGTGGTTCTTCTTTCACTTCAGATTTTAAACAATTCGATTTTCTTGATATCTTGGTTACATCAAAATATGTAGTGGACTTATACCGGACTCATTTTTATAAATTAATAATACAGAATTCACCAGGAATTTAACAGATATCAAATGTGACAGTTTGACAAGAAAATAC
>NW_019512858.1:0-1176 GCF_002814215.2 Seriola lalandi dorsalis
AGTCCAAAATTTTTTTGTCCTTAATGGAGTAAACCACCAAAACTCTGTATTCTGTATTAAACAGTTATAGTCTTCAGCTTTGAAATACCTCTAAAAAGTCTGAAACTTTCACTGAGGACGACAGCTGTAGTGGATTCACAAAAGTTACAATGGATTCAAACAGTGACCAAGTTTAACTGTGAAAAGAAGAAAAGAAAAGAAAAGAAAAGAAAAGAAAAGAAAAAGAAATTAACCTCTTTGAAGGATTTATAAATTGCACTAGGTTATTAAATCATTTACTAAGTTATTAGTTTTTTCTTATAAACTCTCCTTTATAAGAAAGTATTACATCATACATAGAAAAAACTTCCAAATTATCTACCTCTTGGCTAACTGGACTAAGATTTGTTCTTAAAAGACATATTTGTAAGTTTTGCTATTGCTATGTAGCCAAAAGTAGCATTAAAAGCTGTTTCAGGTCAGCATCTTCAGCATCAAACTTCATTCCCTTACTCACCAAGAGCTGTCTCCAGCACTGGAAAGCAACACCAGTGTTAACTCTTGTCTCTATCACGTCTTTTCTTCTTCTGAAGTTAGCGCGCTAACCAGCTAGCCCTGGCCCACACATGACATAACATGTGACATGACGCTGCTCAGAGAACATATTATTATCTCTTGTCTGTAAATGCAACGATGTCTGAAGCTTTTGTCAAGTGACAATCACCACCACCCGCTCCCAGCAAGAAACCACATTCGATGGTAGAGAAAATGTACAAATAGCCCCTTTAAAGCCACACTACAACATGAAAATGTCTGACTTTGGTGGCCTCAGTGGTAAAAATCAAAATATAATATCTATTTTTAATATTTTGTCTCAGCAGTTAGGGCACACCCACTAAACTGACATTTTATGCAAAACATCATGAATAAACTTGGCAGAGTTTGACAGGAAAACCAAATCTAACTACCAAGATAAAGGTCCCTGTTTTGTAATAACCTGACTTCTTTTTACATGTCAGCCTGCTGTGAAGGTTAAGCTCCTATGTGTTGATGTTAAAGTGACACAGTGTCCCTCTGGTCAAGGCGTCTTTTAGTGAATTGGCTGGTGTTGATCTTGAACTGACAGTTAATCAGATGTGGCATCAATTAAACAGTGTTCGGCTCGGGTTGCTGCCCTGCGGTACTGGACGTTTTGTG
>NW_019512859.1:0-1057 GCF_002814215.2 Seriola lalandi dorsalis
AAGAAAAGAAAAGAAAAGAAAAGAAAAGAAAAAGAAATTAACCTCTTTGAAGGATTTATAAATTGCACTAGGTTATTAAATCATTTACTAAGTTATTAGTTTTTTCTTATAAACTCTCCTTTATAAGAAAGTATTACATCATACATAGAAAAAACTTCCAAATTATCTACCTCTTGGCTAACTGGACTAAGATTTGTTCTTAAAAGACATATTTGTAAGTTTTGCTATTGCTATGTAGCCAAAAGTAGCATTAAAAGCTGTTTCAGGTCAGCATCTTCAGCATCAAACTTCATTCCCTTACTCACCAAGAGCTGTCTCCAGCACTGGAAAGCAACACCAGTGTTAACTCTTGTCTCTATCACGTCTTTTCTTCTTCTGAAGTTAGCGCGCTAACCAGCTAGCCCTGGCCCACACATGACATAACATGTGACATGACGCTGCTCAGAGAACATATTATTATCTCTTGTCTGTAAATGCAACGATGTCTGAAGCTTTTGTCAAGTGACAATCACCACCACCCGCTCCCAGCAAGAAACCACATTCGATGGTAGAGAAAATGTACAAATAGCCCCTTTAAAGCCACACTACAACATGAAAATGTCTGACTTTGGTGGCCTCAGTGGTAAAAATCAAAATATAATATCTATTTTTAATATTTTGTCTCAGCAGTTAGGGCACACCCACTAAACTGACATTTTATGCAAAACATCATGAATAAACTTGGCAGAGTTTGACAGGAAAACCAAATCTAACTACCAAGATAAAGGTCCCTGTTTTGTAATAACCTGACTTCTTTTTACATGTCAGCCTGCTGTGAAGGTTAAGCTCCTATGTGTTGATGTTAAAGTGACACAGTGTCCCTCTGGTCAAGGCGTCTTTTAGTGAATTGGCTGGTGTTGATCTTGAACTGACAGTTAATCAGATGTGGCATCAATTAAACAGTGTTCGGCTCGGGTTGCTGCCCTGCGGTACTGGACGTTTTGTGTGCTGCTGACCCCTGTGACTCGTATACAGACACACACTGGGATGGCGAGCAGCCGGAGACGAGTTAACCACC
>NW_019512860.1:0-1224 GCF_002814215.2 Seriola lalandi dorsalis
TTCTGTAACCTCGAAAAACTGACGATCCAACGTCTGCGTGCGCTACTGTCTTTTGACACAAGTTTTTCTGTCATTTTTCATGTGAAAACTGCAACTCTGCGAATGTCTTCCAGGAGAGACTCTTCCCACTCTACGGCGGCCAGCTTTCCACTCAACCTTCCGGTGTGGTCGCTTACAACTACTACGATCGCTTTTGATTTCTGACGTGATCGGTTGTCGTTCGGACTCGATCTGTTGGAGCACAACCTGGCCCTTACTCATCAGAAACGTATAATAGCACGGATACATTTAAAACATCTATCAGGTGACCTCTGACCTTTGACTACTGAATAAACGCAACTTCCCTTGAGCAGACCGTGTTTAATGGTCAAGATTATCATAATAGATTTATGAAGTTAGAACATCAGCCGGCAGGCTTCCAAAACTCTTAATTGCTGTGTTTCAGAAGTTTTTGCCTTGCCATATTGTAATTAATTAATGTGTCCTGTTTACACTGACAGTTAAAGCAGACATCAGGCCCATGCTGAATATTGAACTGAGGAGGAATTAATCATGTTTACGAGCAGCCCATAAATGAGTCTGCCTACAACATCAAAGCAATTAATCAATGTTAGAGGAAAGAGGCTTAGAGAAAACATGCATTTGTGTAAGTGCTGAAGTGCGTTTGCTTGTGTTTGTCTGTGAGAGACAGAGACGGAGGGAAACCGGCAATTGTGCGTCTGTGCGAGAGGCCAGAGGAAGAGGCAACGAAGCCAACATAGAGACAGAGCAAAACAGACAAACAAACAGACAAGAAACATTCACAGAGGCACCACATGGGAGGGGGTGAAAGCGAGGGAGAGCCCAGAGATAGGATATGGGAAATAACTCCTTCATGCTGCCGGTGGTTTGGAGGTGGAAGGCAGAGCCTTGGTGGCATGTGGTGGAGGGGTTACAGTAAAGCTAGCCATAGATTAGTAGCTCTTCCTCGAGCTGGCCTTGACTAGGAGCGGTGCTGGCTGTCACATCAGAGACGAGGCATTTAACTGCTCTCATAAGACTCTCATTATTTCATAAATCTGTAGTTTAAGCGCTTAGCTCTGTTGATTTGAGCCTAGGCCAACGCTTAGAGAATGTTTTTACAATCTCCTTAATTTATTTACAACCTTGATTCATTTTGTGTGTTTATGCATATGTGTGTGTGTGGGTAGGTGGATGTGTGAGAGAGAGAGAGAGAGAGAGAGA
>NW_019512861.1:0-1205 GCF_002814215.2 Seriola lalandi dorsalis
ACACACACACACACACACACACACACACACACACACACGTATGCACAGTTTATGCATGCAGCAGCCAAACAAACAAGCAAAGAGAGAACGAGCTCAATCATTGTCATCCAGATCTCTCTCCCTGCGCTACCATCCTCTGACTTTCTCAATTTCTCTCTCTCTCTCTCTCTCTCTCTCTCTCTCTCACACATCCACCTACCCACACACACACATATGCATAAACACACAAAATGAATCAAGGTTGTAAATAAATTAAGGAGATTGTAAAAACATTCTCTAAGCGTTGGCCTAGGCTCAAATCAACAGAGCTAAGCGCTTAAACTACAGATTTATGAAATAATGAGAGTCTTATGAGAGCAGTTAAATGCCTCGTCTCTGATGTGACAGCCAGCACCGCTCCTAGTCAAGGCCAGCTCGAGGAAGAGCTACTAATCTATGGCTAGCTTTACTGTAACCCCTCCACCACATGCCACCAAGGCTCTGCCTTCCACCTCCAAACCACCGGCAGCATGAAGGAGTTATTTCCCATATCCTATCTCTGGGCTCTCCCTCGCTTTCACCCCCTCCCATGTGGTGCCTCTGTGAATGTTTCTTGTCTGTTTGTTTGTCTGTTTTGCTCTGTCTCTATGTTGGCTTCGTTGCCTCTTCCTCTGGCCTCTCGCACAGACGCACAATTGCCGGTTTCCCTCCGTCTCTGTCTCTCACAGACAAACACAAGCAAACGCACTTCAGCACTTACACAAATGCATGTTTTCTCTAAGCCTCTTTCCTCTAACATTGATTAATTGCTTTGATGTTGTAGGCAGACTCATTTATGGGCTGCTCGTAAACATGATTAATTCCTCCTCAGTTCAATATTCAGCATGGGCCTGATGTCTGCTTTAACTGTCAGTGTAAACAGGACACATTAATTAATTACAATATGGCAAGGCAAAAACTTCTGAAACACAGCAATTAAGAGTTTTGGAAGCCTGCCGGCTGATGTTCTAACTTCATAAATCTATTATGATAATCTTGACCATTAAACACGGTCTGCTCAAGGGAAGTTGCGTTTATTCAGTAGTCAAAGGTCAGAGGTCACCTGATAGATGTTTTAAATGTATCCGTGCTATTATACGTTTCTGATGAGTAAGGGCCAGGTTGTGCTCCAACAGATCGAGTCCGAACGACAACCGATCACGTCAGAAATCAAAAGCGATCGTAGT
>NW_019512862.1:0-1195 GCF_002814215.2 Seriola lalandi dorsalis
ACACACACACACACACACACACACACACACACACACACGTATGCACAGTTTATGCATGCAGCAGCCAAACAAACAAGCAAAGAGAGAACGAGCTCAATCATTGTCATCCAGATCTCTCTCCCTGCGCTACCATCCTCTGACTTTCTCAATTTCTCTCTCTCTCTCTCTCTCTCTCACACATCCACCTACCCACACACACACATATGCATAAACACACAAAATGAATCAAGGTTGTAAATAAATTAAGGAGATTGTAAAAACATTCTCTAAGCGTTGGCCTAGGCTCAAATCAACAGAGCTAAGCGCTTAAACTACAGATTTATGAAATAATGAGAGTCTTATGAGAGCAGTTAAATGCCTCGTCTCTGATGTGACAGCCAGCACCGCTCCTAGTCAAGGCCAGCTCGAGGAAGAGCTACTAATCTATGGCTAGCTTTACTGTAACCCCTCCACCACATGCCACCAAGGCTCTGCCTTCCACCTCCAAACCACCGGCAGCATGAAGGAGTTATTTCCCATATCCTATCTCTGGGCTCTCCCTCGCTTTCACCCCCTCCCATGTGGTGCCTCTGTGAATGTTTCTTGTCTGTTTGTTTGTCTGTTTTGCTCTGTCTCTATGTTGGCTTCGTTGCCTCTTCCTCTGGCCTCTCGCACAGACGCACAATTGCCGGTTTCCCTCCGTCTCTGTCTCTCACAGACAAACACAAGCAAACGCACTTCAGCACTTACACAAATGCATGTTTTCTCTAAGCCTCTTTCCTCTAACATTGATTAATTGCTTTGATGTTGTAGGCAGACTCATTTATGGGCTGCTCGTAAACATGATTAATTCCTCCTCAGTTCAATATTCAGCATGGGCCTGATGTCTGCTTTAACTGTCAGTGTAAACAGGACACATTAATTAATTACAATATGGCAAGGCAAAAACTTCTGAAACACAGCAATTAAGAGTTTTGGAAGCCTGCCGGCTGATGTTCTAACTTCATAAATCTATTATGATAATCTTGACCATTAAACACGGTCTGCTCAAGGGAAGTTGCGTTTATTCAGTAGTCAAAGGTCAGAGGTCACCTGATAGATGTTTTAAATGTATCCGTGCTATTATACGTTTCTGATGAGTAAGGGCCAGGTTGTGCTCCAACAGATCGAGTCCGAACGACAACCGATCACGTCAGAAATCAAAAGCGATCGTAGT
>NW_019512863.1:0-808 GCF_002814215.2 Seriola lalandi dorsalis
GCAAAAATCAAGATATAACACAAGAGGGACAACAGGAAAATCTCCATTAGCAGTGAAGAATGTTATGTCTGAATGCACGTTGGAAAAAAAAAAACAAAAAAAACAAGGGGGGGGGCAGCACGTACGCTGATGCAGATGTAATGGCGGTAAGGTAACAATTAGCCAAATGGTCAACAGGTAGCAGGTTCATAACTTTGGACTATGTAAACTAAGCCAGCAGATGCTCCACTACAACAAGGAACTACTGGCAAAAAAAATTAATTAAAATTGTCAGTTGTCCCCAAGCTTTAAAAAAAAAACAAAACAAAAAAAACCCTGAGATTGTGTCTTTCTTGGGCCATATCGCCTTAAACATGCCAAGTCTGAGCTTAGTGTGTAAATGAGGAGCTGAACACGCCTGCGAGCTTCGAGCCTCTCGAAGCCATTCTTAAGCAAAGTGTGAGTGGAAGATAAAACAAAAACATGGATGAAACTGGCTCGGAGTCAAAATATATAATTAAATATGGGTGATAATCAGAAACCACGAGCTGCATCTACACGGCACCAACCACACACATTATCATCATCGTCTTGAGCTGTTGCCAATATGTTAGTCATATCTGCCGGACGCTTTGGCAAACGGCCAGTCAGATCTCATAGTCACACTAAAATTGGACAGGGTTATAAAGCATCTGAAGTGGTGCATGTATGAAATGATGAAAGCAATGCAACAACAATTACAGCCTGAGGACAACCACGTAACTGTCTTCTTCACGGACACATGAGCTGAAATGTTACCATACACCAATGAGAAAAAAAGGCTGGTTTA
>NW_019512864.1:0-1053 GCF_002814215.2 Seriola lalandi dorsalis
GTTGATGTGTATCAGTTATAATGTTTATCATCATAATTTAGCATATTAGCATTGATTGTTTTGGGGTTTTTTTAGATTAAATTAGCACCAACCAAGTTAGCACCTATTCCCCAACTATAGAACGGCATTATTTTGGCAGGTATAAAGTCATAAATAAAATTTTGACTTGACGATAGCATGATATGAAATGTTAATGGTGGACCAAAGTTAAGTTGTTGAGGGGGACATGAACGCCTGTACCAAATGTCATAGCAATCCATCCAATAGTGGTTGAGATATTTTAGTCTGGACCAAAGTGCTGGAAGGACCAACACTCATTCTGCTGTACATTACGTCTGCCATCAACAGAAAATAGAATCTCACACCAAGCTCTAATGATGTTAACGTGTATGAAATATGTAGCTCATGGGAGCTTATATATATACATACATATATATTTTTAAAAACCATCTGGAAGTCATTGCACTTGGCCTCAGCAGCTGTTTTTCACACATATTGTTGATGGATTTTGGGCATTTCTTACATTGCAGGGCCTTATTCCATCACTCTATTGGTTATTGATCCGAGAGAGCCACAGGTAAGTATTAAATCAGGGTTTTCATTTAGCTGCCCACTAAATGAATAACACTATTGATGTAGCCTGTCACATACACAGCCTGTCTGTAAATGATCTAGTCCCGCCTGGGCCCTTTAGGAAATTTCCAGATATTTGATTATAACGGCGATTGCCAAGTTTAGAAGAGCTGCTATATGATATTATCACATTCACATCCTGCTTGCTTTGGCTAAGGGCCACTCACTCAATCCTGGATGCCAAGATACACCGGTGTGCTCGGAAGTGAGGCGGACAAGCGAGGGGAGTCTCAGATAACAAAAATCGCACTCCTTGTTGCCGCCTGTCCTCTCGCTCTGGAACATTAAGCGCACAATGTGTGGACAGCTCATCAGGGACGTGGCTCTATTCACATCTGATCACAGAGGCATAAAGTCCACAGGCGTGCATTTGTTTTCCTGCATTGCCATTTATTATCATTTCTGCTGCTGCAGTTTTCA
>NW_019512865.1:0-793 GCF_002814215.2 Seriola lalandi dorsalis
AAACTATCAATCAAAACCTGTGCCTTAGATATCCTCTTATTCTAAGTCCAAACTGTCATATTAACTGTCATATGTTTCATAATTGTATGTCTATGCCTGCGCTGGTGGAGCTCAGTGAGGCAGTGAGCTGATCATCATCTGATCTCCCTAACTGCCACCTACACACACACATTCATACAACAAAGCAGCCCATACACATTACTGTATACATCTGCTACCGCTGCTGCTAACTGCTATTCACTCACTGACAGCAGGTGCTGCATTCGAGCTCACCACACCAGCCTCCACCAACATGCTGTTTGATTTCAGTTGTTTAATTACTTCCATTAGTTAACCTCTCGACTTTAAAATGCACCAAGAATTTAAATGTGGATTATTTCAGCCTTTAGAGAATTGTATCATGTGCACATGAACAACATAGTTTCTCCTCGGCTCTGTTTGCTCTGCTCCCCTCGAGGGTTTTGTTTTTCTTCGTGCTGAGCCACTACGCCAAATGCAGCCCCAACCACAGCGTGATGAAAATGTTTCTGACTGAACTAAAGTTAAAATAGCTAAAATTACTATGTGGTCATCCACTCGCACTGGCCTCTGAGCATCAGTCAGCAGATGTTGCCGGATGACACAAAGTGGTGAAAGCTCCCTGGTTAATGAGGTCTCAAAGGGTTCATAACCCCCCCAAACTGCTTCTTTCTGCATGTCTCACCCACTGTTGTTTTCCCTCAAATACACACACACACAAACACACACACACACACACACACACACACACACACACACACACACACACACACAC
>NW_019512866.1:0-599 GCF_002814215.2 Seriola lalandi dorsalis
TGCAGACATCATGTACGTCCTCTGAACAGCACAAGCCAAACCAAAACTTCTTTATTTGGAGCTAATAGGAGGCAGGTCAGATATTAGATAGAAGAAACTCATGTGAGCTGCTGGCTGGGGGACTTTTTATGCACTAAAAGTAAAGTTGACACGACAAAGTTTCAGTTGTGAGGTTGTTTCCATTTTAATCCCTGTTATTATTTTAAAGTAGTTTGCTGGCACCCAGACTGTAAATAGTTTACCCTGTGCAGTTTAGAGGGAAAAAGGCAATGTGAACTGTGAAAACCCAGCTGCAGCTCAGGCTGTGTGGCTCAGAATTGGCAACTGGTAAATCCAACATTTTTAGCTTCTTGGAAGTAGAGGAGTGGTGAGTGGCTCATTACCAAACCAAGGTACAATCTGGAGAAAAGAAGGAAGAAAAAACACACACACACACACACACACAGAGCTGTGGCCATTTCATGACAGCTCGGTGCGATTACGTTGTTCTCATTAAGATCAAATCTTTCTTTATAATGAACACAGTGACAGTGAAAGTGAGTGAGGCCGAATGAGAAAGGACAGCTTGTTCCCTCCCTTCTTCGCTCCCCTCTACCCTC
>NW_019512867.1:0-622 GCF_002814215.2 Seriola lalandi dorsalis
ACACACACACACACACACACACAGAGCTGTGGCCATTTCATGACAGCTCGGTGCGATTACGTTGTTCTCATTAAGATCAAATCTTTCTTTATAATGAACACAGTGACAGTGAAAGTGAGTGAGGCCGAATGAGAAAGGACAGCTTGTTCCCTCCCTTCTTCGCTCCCCTCTACCCTCCACACACACCACACCCCCCCACCCACCCCGGTCGATTTGATTGGCATAATGAGGTAAAGGCTAGTTGGCACAAAGCTGCTCCGGGGGGCAAATGGAGACATTATTATTGTGTGTGTGTGTGTGTGTGTGTGTGTGTGTGTGCGTGTGTGTGTGCGTCCGCATGTGTGTAAGAGGGTGTCTTGGCGATCCACACCCAGGCCCCACTGGGCTATTAATTACCCTCTCTGTAACATGGCATCTGCTGAGACGAGGCGATAGAGCGAGCACTGCCAACATGGGCATAGTTGCTCTCTCTCTCTCTGTCTCGTGTCTCCGTAGACCCCAGCTGCAGTCTCGCTCCTTGCTTATTGGATTCTATCTACATGTATGATTGATTCAGCACCTGAACTGTGCTTTTCATGACGAGCAGGACAAACACACACACACACACACACACACACACACA
>NW_019512868.1:0-1054 GCF_002814215.2 Seriola lalandi dorsalis
TGTGTGTGTGTGTGTGTGTGTGTGTGTGTGGAGGTGTGTGTGTGTGTGTGTGCTCACCATGTAGATGAGGTTGGCCAGGATACACTGCACCTCGTCGATGTCGACGTCCTCCACCTGCATCATCCTCAGAGAGACCAGGAAGGCGTCCAGAGGCAGCTGGTGTGTCCTCAGCAGCAGGTACCTGCACACAGAGGTCAGCTGGAGGTCAGGGGTCAGAGACAGGGGTCGGTCCTTCAGGAACAGACCCAGGGCCAAAAACATGGCGCTCAAACTGGTGTCAGAAACATAGGGGCCAAAACTGGGCATCAAATCCTTCAGGTCACAACACAATGTCTTTACCATGAGGGCAGAATATGTGATGTCTAAAACACGGGGCCAAAGAACATGACGTAAACAAATAATAATTATATATAATGAATAAAGAAGGGAAGCGGTCGAGCGGCGGCGGCTCAGCCTCACTCACACTTTCTTGAAGAGGTTCCTGTAGGTGATGATCTTCAGCTTCTCCAGGATGAGGAAGATCCCGCAGCGGATGAAGAAGGTCTCGTGTTTGGACAGAGCTTCGTTCAGTAGCAGCAGGTTCCCCTCACTGACAAACACAGAAACAGGTCACCTGACTGCGTGATGTCACTTCCTGTGTTACTACTTCAAGAACCTCTGCTCACCTCACAGCTTTGGTGACGTCGGCGAACTGCATCAGGTCGTATTTCCTCAGCAGCTGATGAGTCGGCATGTGACCCTGGAACACCGGAAACAACCTGCCGTCATACTGGGAGTACTGGGACCTGAACCGGTGTCAACTCATTGTACCAGATATAACACAGACGTAAACTGGTGTAAACTGTGTGTGAACTCAGGTGTGAACAGGTGAGTCTCTAACCAGCAGCATCTTGACCGGCAGCAGGTAGATGAGAATCATCCTCTTGTTCTTCTGACTGGAGCGATGACAGTGGTCGAAGGCGTACGACAGGAACTCCTCCGCTACAGACACAAAACCACACTTCAATGCAGTAACAGTACTGCAGTAGTACTGCAGTAGTACTACAGTGTTACT
>NW_019512869.1:0-849 GCF_002814215.2 Seriola lalandi dorsalis
CAGAACACGTCCCACACCCGGCACGCCACGTCGAGGGGGAGGGACTTACTGTAGAGAGTGAAGATCCTGGACAGACGGGACAAAACACACGTTTACAACATATTTAAATAACTGAATGAAAAACATCCATTAAAGGTGCATCATTATTGATCTGTAATGAACGATCGGGCTTCTGGTTTCACTGAAGCTGTGAGATTTAAAATCGATCGATGTATAAAAACTGCTTTTAATGTGGATTCTCAGTCAGAAATAAATGAAATGCATCACTAAAAATATATTTAATGATAATCACCTATAAATTATATTAAATTTATGTTTATAAATATTATTTTAAATTTATTTAAAATAATTATTTATTTATTATATAATATTTATTTTAAGTGAACTTCGGCTCCAGTAAAAGTGGATGTGCTGCAGAAAGATATTTCTGGAACAAATCCTGCAGTTCATCAGTAGAACACACGATAAGTGTCACTTATCTGCTGCTAATTTTTGTTTCTTCTTATATTTACGCATTTAATTGTTCATATTATTATATTATATGTATTTTTTAAAGTACTTGATATTGTCTTTTTGCATTTTCTCTTTCTTTGTTCACTTTGCTGCTGTAACACTGCACATCTCCCCACTGTGAGACTAATAAAGGAATATCTGATCTTATCTTAATCCTTCAGAATAACAGATAAATCATAACGTATTACTATAGATTAAGATAAAGCTTTATTAATCCTCTGAGCTTCCCAGAAGTATATAAAGTCATTAAATTTCCCTACATTCACCAACAGCAATGATTAACACATTAATACATCATTAATTATAATTATATGTTATTCAGAAATGGACCACTCT
>NW_019512870.1:0-609 GCF_002814215.2 Seriola lalandi dorsalis
ACTTCTGCTTGAGTCACCAGGTGTCGTCTTTAAGGCCATTTCCTCTTGGTGCATGAAAATATTCTCAGGGTGTGGCGAAGAGTTCGGCCAGAAAAATGTGAGACACGAAAAAAGCGTCTGGGAGAGAAAGGGCTCTCATCGGGTTATGAGAGGTGACAGTTAGACCCCCAAGGGAGAAATTCCTAACACAAAGATGGGGTACGGGTCCTTAAAAATGTAAAGGAAAAATAAGTTTGGTGAGGTTTCTCCTCATCTGACTTGTTTTTGCCATATGATGATGTACGTATTACCTGTTAGTCATAGGAACACACCTTGGGAAAAGAGGCTCTGTGAGTAAGGCTCACCAGACACACACCATGCATACAGGCTTACACACTCATGAATGAGCATGTATACACACACACACACACACACAAAACCAAGTCAGCACCCAAAATCTCTAGTTACAGTCAACCTCTCCTTACTCGTGCACGCGCTTTACATGAACACACACACACACACACACACACACACACACACACACACGGATACAGCAGTCGACAAACCTGTTGGATTTGTCAATAAAAGGCGGCAGGTGAAGTAATAGCTGGTGTCAAAGTGTCATGTTGC
>NW_019512871.1:0-528 GCF_002814215.2 Seriola lalandi dorsalis
ACTTCTGCTTGAGTCACCAGGTGTCGTCTTTAAGGCCATTTCCTCTTGGTGCATGAAAATATTCTCAGGGTGTGGCGAAGAGTTCGGCCAGAAAAATGTGAGACACGAAAAAAGCGTCTGGGAGAGAAAGGGCTCTCATCGGGTTATGAGAGGTGACAGTTAGACCCCCAAGGGAGAAATTCCTAACACAAAGATGGGGTACGGGTCCTTAAAAATGTAAAGGAAAAATAAGTTTGGTGAGGTTTCTCCTCATCTGACTTGTTTTTGCCATATGATGATGTACGTATTACCTGTTAGTCATAGGAACACACCTTGGGAAAAGAGGCTCTGTGAGTAAGGCTCACCAGACACACACCATGCATACAGGCTTACACACTCATGAATGAGCATGTATACACACACACACACACACAAAACCAAGTCAGCACCCAAAATCTCTAGTTACAGTCAACCTCTCCTTACTCGTGCACGCGCTTTACATGAGCACACACACACACACACACACACACACACACACACACACACACA
>NW_019512872.1:0-1472 GCF_002814215.2 Seriola lalandi dorsalis
AAACAGGCATAACGAACAAGGGCATCAAATAACGGCATAGTCTGCTGGGTGGCATTTTCTCATTATTTATGTCAAGTGAATAGCAAAGTTTGGGTAAGGCACGCTCAAAGGACTGTCCCTGAAGTGAACAGCAACATATTTCAAATTCTTTGCAAACAATGGATCCAGATCCAAGTTATTTTCTTTTTTTAAGTAACACTAATGAAATAGGTCTGTATATGACTGAAAAATTTACTCTCTTTTAGCATGAAGTATGGACACATTCCGCAGATGTCTAATAATGGTGTTAATGATAGGCAAACAAATGGACTACTAATTTGTCATTCAATTTTTCATTAGAACTGATGAACTGCATTGAGCTTTAAAAAAAAAAAAAGAAAGAAAAAAAAAAGGACTTTGAAACAGGTGTGGCGCAGGTGTGGCACACACCTGCACGTAGAAATGCTGGACACTAGAGGGAGCAGTTACATTAACATAATCAGGTACCAGCTGCTGTCAGATCACATGACACGTGTGTATTTGTTTGTGTAAAAGAGAAAGAGAGAGAGAGAAAGATGTCCGCTTCATTCAAATAAACAGACGTGCTCTCAGTCGTCTGTTTTGAAACTGCAACCCGAATAATCATTATTCATTTGGACCATTGATTTTGGCCCGTGGAGGTGTGTTCCCTTTCGCTTCGCGGTGAAGACTTCTTGCAGCTGCAGATGTCTACAGCCACTGACCCTTGCGCAGGGAGCTGAGTCAAGCTAATTACATGTAGCTAGAAAATACCGGAAGTGTGATAATTCGGCCTTCAAAATTAAAGTAGAAAATATGGCCGCGTATACGTTTCTGATTGTTTTGAGTATAAATTTGACTAAAAATGCATGGAAAATGCTAAATCAGAAGGCTACATGTCTGATGACCCCTTGCTTTTTGAGGGCCATACAATGGTATTACTCATATTTTACATCACTTTGTGGTCGTTTTGCGTGTTACTGTGGTTGTTATGTGCCACTTTTAGGTTGTTTTGCTTCTTTTTGTCGTTGTTTCAAACACATTTTTTGGCCCCTATGCCTGTGCCCAGTAAACCTATTTTCTAGTCCATCCATGCTGGTGGTAAGGAAAAGCTTTTGAAGTCAGTAAGTAGTGCCTCGTTACTCAGCTACATGGCATATAAAGTCTTTTATTTTGACGTCTCTGACCGGAAAGCCAGCGTTTATTCTGTCTGTGTTGGCGGGCTGGTTGTAGGAAGGGCCGGGGAAGGGAAGGAGGGGACGCTCGTAGAAAATCTGACGTTAGCTTCAGTAGAGTAGCAGCCAGGCAATTACAGCAGCGACGTATCGAGGGAGAGGGTGGCAACCGAAACTAATCAAAAGGGCCGTCCAGCACCTGAACCATCAATCGGGTTTATGAGTAAAGGCGATCAATCAGCCTGCACTTAACCTTCGGAAGAAACGTGGAAGTGTAATTCACCGTCAACGTTTTTTTTT
>NW_019512873.1:0-459 GCF_002814215.2 Seriola lalandi dorsalis
TAATCAGCTGACTTCAGGTGTTCAGAAACCAATCAGATCTCGCAACGATCTCAACGAGACAATCATATTGTCCCTGTCTTACTTTAAAATCTCTTCTCCTCCCTCCTGCTGTCAGCCGTCATTTCAGTGCGTTATGCCTCCTCCACCCCTCCTACCTGCAGTCATCACTTCTCATCACATCCAGACCTCCATCTTCTCCTCTTCCTATCTCCAGGATCACCACCAGTGTTTAAACCCCCTTTTCACATATGATGACGTCACAATAGGGTCTAATCGCCAAAGACTCACATCTCTCACTTTTCCTCTCTTGTTTTGCACCAGACAATAAAAGTTTAATCATTAACACAAATGAGTCTCTCCTGATTGAATGATAATAGTGGTTTCTCGCCTGTTTACACGGTTTGACTGGACAACCAGCTCTAAGAAAAGTCCTGGCGGGTCTCAACTTCTTCCATTTCA
>NW_019512874.1:0-722 GCF_002814215.2 Seriola lalandi dorsalis
ATTTAAAAAAAAAAAAAAAAAAGAAAAAAAAAAGAGAAAACAATAGCAACATATGTTTAAAGCACAAAAGAGGACGGGCTCTGCTCTTCAGGTCTTTCCATTATAAATGATGGTTTCAATTCAGGTCCATACAGACCACTTTATCACACCGCCAGCACTGAAGAGGCCAGTGCTGCGACAGCAAGGAGTCAGTCTCTCCCTCAGTCCTCTAGTCCACTTTGACCACACTGTAGATCTTATTTACAAACCAGAAGCAGGCGAAGAAGCCAATTGTACCTGAGAAGAAAACATGTGACAGGTTAGAGGAATGATTTGATAAATGTTATTAAAAAAAAAAGATAAAAAATAAAGCAGAAATCAAGAAACGATATGTGGAACTAGCTGCCTTTGGGAATCTGTTTGGGACAAATATGAGTTAAGTGCAAAATTAATGAAAGGCCACATGGTCCTGAATTGAATGTCCTTCAGGAGGCATGGGCACAAAAATATATATATTCCATCCACTAGAAGCTTGAAAAATAACTTTTGACAGAGTTGAGACTGCAATCTCAACAACTGTGCAAAAAAACCCAGAACCAACACTTCATTTTGTCAGGGAAGAGAGCATATTTCTCTGAGCTCCACCAATGTTGAGAAACCAGATTGGTCAAAATCCTGGATCATTTCATCTGGGTATAAAAGTCCTATCTGACTGCTCAATGGGGGCCATGCAGCCCAATCCC
>NW_019512875.1:0-850 GCF_002814215.2 Seriola lalandi dorsalis
GTCTGCGGGTGCTGAACGAGAGCATTGCTGCTCTTGTTTCCCATCAGCACTCGGATCTTACGTCCTCGTTTCCCTGATGCAGTTCCTCTTCCGCTGCAGTCAAAGAGACAGTCTGACGGTCCTGACACAACAAGCCGACCTCAAACATGGAGTGCTTACAAAAGCTGACCGATCAGATGCTTTGAATTACTTCATGTCCTCTGGTAAAAGACATCAGCCGACGGCCATCCGACCGCCGACGCGCACGTACGATTCTGCGGCTGTATCAGCGCCAGAGTGTCTGTGAGCAAGAGCAGCAAATCCAGCCGAGTAAGTGCCGAGTTGTCGAGAAAACAGTGTAGTGTAGTAGTGTATCAGAAGAAATAGCATCATTGTATACGTGCGCATCTGTCCACATAAAAATAACTTCCCTTGAATTTATTGTGAAGATTCGAAGGGAGAGTTTAAATGGGAAGCATGTGGAGCGAGGCTTTTCCAACCTGCAACTGATTTCACTTGCCCGCCCTCCTCTTGCCTTTTCATAACGGGATATGACACACGTTATGTCTTAGCTTTTGCTTTGTAAGGTTGAACCCGGGCAAAAGGAGGTCAGCATGATCCATGGCTTACGCTGCCCGCTCGAGGGGTCAAACCCTCCACATGCGCGCCCCCCCGAAACTTTCAGCACACTGTCTGGCAGGAATTACCGTTTCTCCTAGCCTGAAGTGAACGCCATCCATCTCCACCAGAGAGAAGGGCTTTAGCGTGGATTCCTGCCTGATCTCAGCCTTCATGCTGTGGCCGATGTGTCTGGCCCAAACCACCTGGAAGCCCAGCGGCTGGCTCCACGGCGGTGGGATGAAGGAGCACC
>NW_019512876.1:0-718 GCF_002814215.2 Seriola lalandi dorsalis
TTCTTCTCTCCTCTCAGTGGACGCGCTCCCGTCTTTTCTTCTCTGGTTTAAACATCGTCGGGGTATTCACGTGAAACTGTCTGGATGTGTTTCCCACCGTCTCTCTCCCCGTCGGCGGACACGCGCTCATGGTGAGGTTCTTCTCCCGTCGCCCCGGAGACGGTGGCGGGCGGCGGTCGCGCGACCTGCTGCGGCAGGTGAGGCGACGTTGTCGCGCGACCGACGGTGAGAGAGAGAAAGACGGAGGAGGAGGAGGAAGGGGGGTGAGGACGAGAGCCACGGCACGATTCAGGTGGGAGAGGGAGGGAGGACTAAAGACTGTCAGAGAAAACGTTAAATTTTAAAATTAAACATTTAAAAATCTGACTGAGGACTAGAGACCCTGAACACAACAGAAAGAGAGAGAGAGAGACACTGAACACAACAGAGAGAGAGAGAGAGAGAGAGGTGGCAGAACCAGGGGGCAAGTGACATTAGAATAAACAGAGAGGAGGGTGGAGGGGTTGGGTTAGAGCAGATTACTGTGTGTGTGTGTGTGTGTGTGTGTGTGTGTGTTTATTTCGTGGCAACAGCTAGTTTAGCAGGTCAGCTATTTTAGCTTTAGCCTAGCTTAGCCTGTTTCCACTTGATCCTGTGCTAACCTGCTAACCCAGTTAGCTGCTCACAGATTTAGTCCGTCCTGGACCTAGTCCTCCTCCCTCCTCGTGTCTTTCTCCTC
>NW_019512877.1:0-631 GCF_002814215.2 Seriola lalandi dorsalis
CTGTGTGAACAGTGAACTACTCTCTCTCTGCACATGTGTGTGTTAAACACTTCAACCATCCCAATAACAGTGATGCACAGAGAGGGAATCCCTCAGTAACGGCGAGGAGACGGAGCATCGTACTTGTCTTTCCAGTGATGGTGTCCATAGTGTCCACAGATGTCTTCAATCCCCGTGAGGAGATGATCCAGGAACTAAAGACAAAATTAGTTTTTATAGTCACAAAAAAAACATAAAAACATTAGGAAATCCCTCTTTTTATAAAAGGATCTTTCACTGGTTCTAAAACAGTTGTAAAAGCCCCAAATCACCAGATGTTTGAACTTAATTGTTTTGTAATTAAAGTCCTGTTTTATGTGTTGATGTCACCATAACATAAAAAATGTTAATGACAAAAACTTTATTACTAGACACCAAATTAATTCACTAAGCAAACAGAAATTTAGATGTTGGTTTTTAAGGTTGACACATCACCTGTGTTTACATCGTCATGGTGACGGTAATTCACCACCACACATCTCACCTGTGTGTGAATCTCCTCGTTAATTGACCCTTTGCTCTCCTTCTTCTTCTTCACTGCCAGGAGCTCCACCAGAGGCCGGATGGTCATCCCCTGAGGACAGACACTGAG
>NW_019512878.1:0-309 GCF_002814215.2 Seriola lalandi dorsalis
TCGTAGGAACAGACAGCTGCCGCCAACGTATTGGGCCTCACAGTAACGTTAGTAGTCGTGAGTTGTAGAGTTTAGACTTAGACTTCCACACAAACACACACTATTCTTTACCATAACAGACTTTCTCCCCATTGCTACAGTCTGCTGAGCATCTAGAGCCGCGGACCGATGGGTTAACGTTACGCTAAAAGCTAACCAGCCTTCACCTCGACGGGCTTCTCTGCAATAAAACCGGACATATCGATATTATCAGCAACCTTGTTTCAAGTGATTAACAGGCACGTCTGGAGGGACTGCGAGCAGCAGAGC
>NW_019512879.1:0-997 GCF_002814215.2 Seriola lalandi dorsalis
GGCTCAAACTTGGACCTTTAACTCAGGAAGAAGCAAGAAAGTGTTTGTACCTTGGGTTTGAATCCCTTCCTGCTTCCTTCAGTTGTTCATATCCAAACTGGTTGAGGATACTGAGCACTATCATAGGGGCCAGAGACTGAGCCGGCTTGGTGAACAAAGCATTCGTCCCAAACACCATGGAGGAGAGAGGGGAACTGTAGCACGGGTGGAAAGAACATCATGACAAAACATCATTTTACAAGTCATATAACCTGAATGTGTTTGATTGGAAACAAAAAAAGGCAAACAAAGTGGTTTCATGAGATATTACCATGTATTTGGCCCAAAGGTTTAAAGACAATGCTGAATGAAAGGCACCATATATTTGTATGTGAGGGACGACTGAGTTAGTGGAAGTATGCTGATAATCATATTTCTTTACCTGCGCTTGTACAACTTCAGGTCTGTATCAATGATGTCAGCCAAGGGCAAGCTGAAAAGACTGAAGGCAGCTTGAATAATGACCCTGCAAAGAAGATAAGTATGATAATGTAGGTATGAATTAAACAAACTGAAGCGATTCTATACAGTGATTATAAAAAAAAAATGGAAGAAATCATTTAGCCTCTTACATGTTAACAGTGAGGAAAAATGCCAGGAGATAGTAATGCTGAGGACCAAGCACTAACATGATAGCCGCCATTCCAGCCTCCACGTAAAAGGCGAAGAGGATGATCCTGTAGTAGCCAAGACCATGCAGCAGACTCTGAAAGCTCAACACTAACAGCTGGGATGGGGATAAATAATTAGGAACAACAGACAGAGTAAAAAATATTATTATTAATAAGTATTATATCAAGTGTTTTGAAAACATGTCTTTGTTGGTGCATTCAGACACTCATACAGAGCTCTGATATCTGAGAGAGTGGGTTGCCAAATAACAGAAACCCTGCTGAAAATGTTCTGAAAATATGTTAAGATTTTGATTTTAAAAAAGTCAGCAGAAATGTGAGTGAAG
>NW_019512880.1:0-782 GCF_002814215.2 Seriola lalandi dorsalis
CTTGCCAAGAGCTTCAAATGTCATTGCATTTACAATACAAGAGGGCAGACTGGACGATACAGTGATTTGATATTGGAAAGTGGCAGGATGATGAGACAGGGGCTAGCTTGTTAGCATGCTAACTTAAGTAGCGGAAAAGAAGCAAAGCAAGGGTGTTGCGTTCCACCACTGAACATTTGCCGAACTTGCAACATTTCTTTACACTGGTAAGTAAACAGTTGTTAATTCTAACATTGGCTATGTAGCAATAGCAAAACTTACATATAGTTCTTTTAATGGACTATCTTTCCTAGCCTCGTAAGATTTTTCTAGATGGGTGGAACATCATTTTTTTTGTAGCTTTCGTGAAATCTGTATTAATGAACATGTTTGTGAGTTGTACCACTGAGCCTCCTCTTACCCACTACCTTCCTCTTCAGAGGGGCCATAGTGTTGTGTGGCGTACACGACGAGGCTGCAGAAACTACCAACAACATCATCAAGGTTTGTGGGTGTAAAGTTGGTCAAGCTCCAAAGTGCCAGATTCTGCACTTCCAATAAAACAATCAACAGCACTCTTCTGATTAGACCTTTGTAACAGGCTTCCAACAACTCCTCCAGCCTCAACAACCAACAACCCTCTGATACCAAATCTGAAATAATGCCCATGGTTGTCATGGTTACAGTGATAAAGACACCGACTGTATCAAGAGTGGGCGTACCTACCTTTGTCGGCAGGGTTACTATATTAACAGTAATGGCTTGGTTAGGTTTAGGAAAAGATGGTGATGTGGATTAAAATA
>NW_019512881.1:0-1218 GCF_002814215.2 Seriola lalandi dorsalis
TCCATCTGCTGTATGTTTACTTGTCCTCAGTCAACTGCACTGGTGTGACTGTGAGTTTCCCCCCTGCAGCAGCAGACCTTATTTACACTCCTACTAAACAAGCCCAGGGGAGAGCATGATCCCCAATGACACGCACTCACAAGCTCGCAACACATCCTTAACAAGCCACAAAGAAAAGAAGAAACAAGGGATAAAAATCTCTGTTTCTGTCTCCGGGCTGTGTGTCCATTAGTGCAGAGAAAATCTGAGAGTGAAGGCAGTGATTAAAGAGAAGCAGCAATTAACCGGCCAGGGCTGCAGAGGTGTTTAAGAGTTGTGAGCCCCTATTTTGCCAGCTCTATAATTGAGGAGTTGTTAGGAGTAATTAGAGCACCAGCTACTGCAATGCACTCCAATGGGAGCCAGACTGCGAGGGAAAACTCCTGGGCTGAAACATATATGGTTGAACCAAACCGTTAACACATTAAATAGACATTAAAGGGACTTTACCCTTCAGACTGAATTGAATAGAGAAGGTCACTGTCCGGAAGACTCACAGCGAGTAAGTGGCTGCCATTTCTCCCGCACGGTCTACCCATTTCTAGTAGGTTAGAACGCGTCTGACATGAATGAGGAGTCAGGTTCAGATGCAGCACATAACCAGAGACTTTATGTGCTGCATCTGAACCTGACTCTTCCAGCATTGTCCGTAGTTCATATGTGAAAGCGGCTTCAGTTTTCACAGTCTAAGTGATCCTCTTCATTTCTTTGTCTCCTTGACAAAAAAAACATGGTCTGGTTTTGTGCTTGATAACTTTCTGACTATCATGTTCTCTCTTTTGCAGACGTACAGCTCCTTGCAGGAGGTCCTGGTGTCGTTTGCACGGAGGGTTTTGTGCTACCCACTCTACAGACACTTTGCATTGGTCTCTGCGGCTATTCGTGACACAACTAAGATTTTCCAGTCAGGTGAGTGTGGCCAACAGCAACACACACACAGAGGCTCATAAACACACATTACCACAGTGATCTTTCACCTCTGCAGACTGGTTGTGACCCCACAGTGTCTGCCACATGGTTGTACTCTGTGTGGGCTTTGATGTTTTTGTGCTAAAACTAGAATCTTCCACTAAATCAAACCTCTTTGTGTGGATTCATTTCACTCCACCGTGAACACATGATCATCACTAATTAGTGTTAATTGATTTTGTCCACCCTGTGGTTTCCTCTGAGCAGTGT
>NW_019512882.1:0-894 GCF_002814215.2 Seriola lalandi dorsalis
AAAAAAAAAAAAATCAAGAGTTAATAGTAAATTTATTCAAGCGTAATTGTAACCTGAAGATGCTAAAATTGATTTCCATGCTGTGAGTTCTTTCACACTAACTACTTGTTCTCTCACCACGGATACAATAATAAAGCCTTTACAATCTCTATATGCAAACTCTCAAGGTCCTGGATAATAAACCTAAAAGCTATTATCAATTTGTAGATATGGTCTCCTTTGCTGGGAAAATATTAAATTTCACAATGTTTGTTTGATACACAAAATCCTTTACCACATTCATGTTCAGAAAAATGTTGGGGACAGATTGACCAGACCCAGAGTAAGAAGGGACATTGTTGTCCCAAAGAGGAAAACATCCTGGCCCAAAAGCCCTCACAGTCAGAGCTTCCCAGATCTGCAACATCCTTCTGTTAAACAAACAATTTAGAGACACTTACCATTTTACATTGGTACATTTACATTACCACCTTATAATCTTAAAACTTGGTTAAAAGCGTAGTCACTGCATGTCTTGTCTGACTCCATTTGCTAGGCTTTATCTCTGCGTTTGACATACTGTGTCCCTTCTGGTGTTACCTATGAGGTCTGTAGTGTAATATGATTTTACGTTGTCATGTTTTAACTGTCTGGAATGTGCATAGCCTCCTTGGGATGATGCTACTTCAGCTACTTCTTGTTTTTGCATGCTTTCTCCTGTTCATTAGCTAGCTAGCTATTGAGCTAAGCTAACAAGCCAGGTATGCCCAGCTGTGCTAATAATACTGTTAAGGACCAAGTAGTGAGGCAACAGGAACACAGGAATTGTTGAAAAAATACACGGGTTTTATTTACCCAAATATTACAAAACAAGAGTATAATAATTAGGCCTATATAAGAGGTCAACAAAACATA
>NW_019512883.1:0-1227 GCF_002814215.2 Seriola lalandi dorsalis
ACACCGGCAGTTAAATGACACAGAAAACGTACTGGAGATATATTTAGTACAAATCCAAAAGCTTCTGATTCTATAAGTCAGACAGAAAGAAATAAGAAAGCGTCCGTCACGCGTTCAGGAGCTTCACAAAAACCAAGTGATTTAGACATTTTTTTAAAAAGACATCTCAAAGAAAAATCTTACCTTGTTCCTGGAATTTAAGATTTTCACACCCAATGCAAATTCTTACAAAATTTCTTGTTACCACAGTTTGGAGAAGTTTGGAAATCTTAAATTCTGTAAACTACTGTAATCACAACAAAAGGTCCTTAAAGTATTTGATTAATATTAAATACTTTAACTGAAACAAAATATTCAAAACGTTTGGAAACTGAAAATATCCTGTAATATATTTTCTTAACTTCCAAATGAGCCCCGTCAATACGTTTGTAAATACATGATTATCACTTGAATATAAACAGAAAATAAGTTTTAATTCTTCTAACTGCACAGTGTCAGATACTGACAGTGGAAACACTCTGGTACAAATCCATCACCACATTCGTTACTGAGCATCATCTTCCCTTTTAGCCACTAAATCCACAAAGTAAAAGAAGTTTCTCACCTACAAAGTGACGATGAGGAGGGCAGCAGAGACTGACTGAAGGACTGGGAGACACTGAGGGAGTCACAGACTAAAACCTCAGATCTTTTGGGGGGTATTTATGGGCTTGGACGGGGGTTTGGAGGTTCCTCTTTATGGCCATGAGAAACTCGGAGCTCCAACCAGGCCAATGAGCTCCAGAAATACCTCCATCCTTTGACCGCTCCCGTCATAAATCCTTCAGTATTGATGGCCGGTTGGTCTGATTGGTCAGCAGTCCTCAGGTCGGGTGATCAGCTGGGCGTGGAGAGATCTGCAGAAGAAACTAGACTTAATTAGACTGGAGGTCCTGGATAATGAACCGAGAAGATCTTATTATTGGAATATATTCCCCTCGAAACTCTTACTCAATGACACAACGTTTGTTTGATCAAAAAAAGAGGAAAGGAAAGACTTTCCCACTTTTCTTCCATTAAATAAATGAAACAGTGACTCTTAATCATTCATTTCTATATTGTATATAGTTTCTCTATTTGATTTTATTAATTCTAATTCTGTTTCTATTCTTATTTTATTTCTTATTACATTTTCCACTTGTTGCTGCTGCTCTTTTGTGCTGCTGTGTCAAACTTCAATTTCCTCTA
>NW_019512884.1:0-550 GCF_002814215.2 Seriola lalandi dorsalis
TCCTTTGGTTAATCATCCCTGATGTGTCCCACCTGTGTCTGCTTCCCCACCTGTTCTCCATCGTTAAAAAGCCTTTGCTCTGTCTTGTGTTTTTGGGATCACTGTTGGATTATGAGGTTTGGTGTCTTTTGTTTGAATAAATTCTTTAACACTGGTTCCTCCTCCGCGTCTGAGTCTCTCACCCTCACCCCTGCCTCATCAGATTGTGACAGTTCTATTGGTCACTGAAACTTCATGTGCTGAAATGTCATATGTCTTACCTACTTCCTGCTATGTATCTCATGCCCTTTACTTGACTTCACTCATCTTCATCTTCATGAATTTCCCCTAGGGGATAAATAAAGTATCTATCTGGAACTGAATTTGGGCAGATATTGGTTTCCCTAGCTACGAATGATAGGCTAGTGGTGTCTCCATGTGAACACTATCAGTCATAAATGTAGCTGAACATTGAACACTATGAGGTCTCTACGACCTGTTTTAAGTGTGAATGCGAGCCTACGAAATAAGAACAAAAACTAGATGGAAGAAAATTCCTTCACAACAGGTG
>NW_019512885.1:0-777 GCF_002814215.2 Seriola lalandi dorsalis
AACAGTTTTGGTCTCTAGAGCTAATTTCCTCCTTCATGACACCTGTGGCTTCAAGTTATGGAGGATTAAGGGCATGGCCACTTTGAGTGACAGGTGGGTGACTGTAGTCTCAGCTCCAAATGTGCCCCTCCTCTTTGTCCCCCCATTAGCTGGGGGTTCAGTGGTGTCAGGTACTGGCAAGATGGCAACGGTGGAGCAGCTCACTCTGAACGCCTCTTCTTTATTTACAGTCTATGATCTCCTCCTCCCCTGTTTGTTTGTGTGCGTGTGTGTGTGTGTGTGTGTGTGTGTGTGGGTGTGTGTTTGTGCGTGCGTGCGTGTGCACACCTGGCGGCAATCTACTCATCTCCTCCTGCTCAAGTGCTCCAGCTCACCCTTCACTCCGCACCAGATTGTCTGGCCTGCTTCAGTGGTAGAAACTCTCTATGCCTCCAAGTATTTACTTTTCCCTTGTGCTCCTTGCTGACCTGGTTTCCCCTGTGCCTCAGTGATCTCTTGATCCAGACCAGAACTCCAGACCACACCTCAGACCTCAGTCTTCAGCCAGACATCATCTCACCTCCTCAGCCTGCCTCCACCCTCGCCCTTCACCACTCCTCACCAACCCCATTCAACTATTTACCTAATAAATACCCTGCCAACACTCCCACTGAGTCCTGTGTCTGCATCTGGGTCCAAAGATCACTCGAACCATCACATTCAGCTTTCTATTGTATCGACATCTCTCCTTTGAAAACTGCATATGCAAACGTTTTTTCACAATCCATCAATGGGTCT
>NW_019512886.1:0-1005 GCF_002814215.2 Seriola lalandi dorsalis
AAAGAAGTGCTGTGTAAGCACATTGTTATTACATTGAATGAGTCATTGCAACTGCCCTCAGAGAAACTGTAGTGACTGTGTTTAATTCAGGTTTTTAACAGAATAGCTAAACTGATTTAAGGGTGGGCAATATGGATATTTTCAATCAGGTTACATGTCATCGCATTATGTTTTCTGTCTCTAGATCATATTCTCGTGAACGTGATATCGCAGTAATCAAGTACCGTGATGAAATTTCTTAAAATGTCATACAACAATCATTTGCTAATTATGACACCATTTTAAAACTAATGGAATATACATTTGCAGTGTAATTTGCAGACGTGTCTAATGGGAAAGACCCTGCTGCTTAGCCCTGCAGGGCTCATGATGCTGCAGTTATTGAATCTCCATGTGCTTGAATTTGCCTCATTCTGCCAGTAAATGTGATTCATTCAGTGTAAATATAGTGGATGCATTTTACTCACTTTGGTTCTGCTTTTACATGAACTGAAGTGTTGCAATGACATTGTACTGTAACACCCTGCGGCCTACGCAGAATGACCCAGGCCACCCACAGAAAAGTAGTCTAGAGGAACGTTTCTCTCTAACTTGATGACTGGTACCGTACCTTCAGTCACATGTCTTGCTTCCTCAGTGGACCACTGCTCAGGCAGCTTGGTTATTTCAACTGGTGGCTGAGCTGTGGAAAATGGAAATACAATGGAAATAATGTAAAAACTTAAAAAGCGTGGTAATATTTCACTGTTGTGAAAAGACGGCGTAGGCAAACATATTGTTAATACATTGAAGGACAGGAAACTGAAACTGGAAAACTGCAACATCGTTGTTGTGATCGGCCCTCACTTCCCCACTTTATATGCAAATAAACACACATGCGTTGTTGTTTTTATCTGTGTGTGTGTGAGAGAGAGAGAGAGAGAGAGAGAGAGAGGCACGGAGGGGGCTGAGCGAATCAATGCGGTGCTCACAGCTCTTACAATGAAATCAGGTTTTAGCTATATC
>NW_019512887.1:0-1324 GCF_002814215.2 Seriola lalandi dorsalis
GCCGGACCACATCATATTGTCTGATTGTGCGATACTATCAAAAAAGATAGCCTGTAATAAAAAGGAAAAAGAGGGAGGAGACAAATGGTGAATCAAAAAGTTATCTCTCCCCCGTCAAACAAAAAAGGAAAATTGAGCTTCTTCTGTTTTCAGTTCAAACCTGGATGTTTGATCATTATCATCAAAGTAAAAAGTGCTCTTTATCTGGCCTCCATATTGTTGTGAGGTCAGATGCGGGTGGGATTTTTTGGTGGGCCATGAATGGGAAAAGTCTGGGAACCACTGTCGTGCACATCTAGCAATACACACACCTGTTTGTGTCTCTGTTTGTTCATGAAGTGGCGTCATCAAGCCTCGAGATAAGTGAAAGGTTTCCGAAGAAGCTGAAGCATTTTCAACTCACACGGATTCATTTGGGTTCAATTTGCATCTGTTTGTATCCGCTTACTTGTTTGGCATGACTTTAAATGTCTGTAATCGTGTCACCTTCAAAACGTGTTTGCACTCAGATCAAACCACCAAAGTTTTATAATAATAAATAAAGAATAATTTATCTCAAACACATCAAGCTTTGTAAGTCAAGTGCATATTCAACACAGCAGCTTCCTATTCATATTGTATTTGTCATGTCCGCAGTTATAGCAAGTACAAGTGCAATAAACCGCTTTGATGCTTCCTCTCCCTTGATTGTTTAAACATATGAATAATGTATGAAATATAAAGACGCGATATAAAGTAGCAGATGCCATTGTGAATGTAAAGACGTGCGGATCAATCAACAGCAGACAACAGAACAGCATGTATAATATACACAATGGCAGCAGTAAATCACGTACTAATGTATTACGAACAACAGATCCACATGTTATGATCACAGGAGCTTGTTATCCAAAAAGCTTTGTTTGTACCGGCGGCCATATGTGATAAATCACACAGACGTAATGCAGAACAGCTTTCACGAGCACAGACACATTTACAAGACTTTACAATAGAACAAGCAGCGGCGCTCGCTACGTTTGACTGACCGGAATTTGGCTTCCTGATACCCTCATGTTGCACCATGGGAAAAAAAAAACATATTGCACAGTTTGAAATTATGTTTATGTTTATTTATACAGTGATAGTAGCGCTGCCAATAAGAGACTGGACTAAAGTAATTAGCTTAGGTTTTACAGGTGCACATACAGGAGTCTGAAAATCTGGATCCAAATGCAACTTCAAAGTAACTTTTCCAGCCAGATTATGGATTATACAGCTATAATACTAGCGTTCGATGTTACCACACACCATGCACACGCACACACACACGTCCACACACACACAC
>NW_019512888.1:0-449 GCF_002814215.2 Seriola lalandi dorsalis
TGTTTTTGAATGAGATCTGATGTCCAATGTGCACACAACCTAAGTGCATCTCCTCACTGCACTGGGATTTTAATATCATGGTGTAGCTGTTTGCACACTGCAGGAGAAGACTGGAACTGATTGTAAATCCAGATGTAGAGGAGGAATTTTAAAGCTACACACCAAAGGATGAACATGAAAACATAGAGCACCAAAAGTATAAACACAGGTTACATGCCTGAGTTTGTAGAGTGGCTGTTAAATTACTGTTTTGTATTCTGATAATCATGATGACCACACTGAAATTAACCTTAAAACACAAATGTATTGTGTTATAAGGTGGTAGACTTTTTTTTCTTTCATACAGAGAGCCACGCTCTTCCTGAATCTACATATACAGCATCATTCATGCAGACTGTTTCATGATGCTGTTTTTAATAGGACATGTGTACATATAGCGCTATCATATA
>NW_019512889.1:0-424 GCF_002814215.2 Seriola lalandi dorsalis
TATACATAGACATGGCATACTGTCAAAAATAAAACCCTGAAATTTAATCAGCAAAAAATGTGCAGAGTCGAGCTCAAACCTGATGTCTTTATTAGAAAATTAGTATCGCCACAGTTCAAGTTTTGTTTTGTTTTTTAGGTTGCTGATCTCTCAACACAAGTTCTTTGCTGTTGATAATTATTACAGCTGCTTGTTGATATTTAGTGGTTGGAATGAATGAGGGAAACTGTAGACTTTAAATCCTCAACGTACAATGTAACAAAGAGAACGGCTTAATAAAACATTTAAAAACAGCCTATGTCAGATGTTAAATTAAGCTAGCCTACAGTTCTACCAAGTATAGATATTTGGTGGAGGAATGAAAACATTGGATACGTTTGTCCCTGTTCAGCTTGTTGCCTCTTGAGCCAGTTTTTTTTTTTTT
>NW_019512890.1:0-538 GCF_002814215.2 Seriola lalandi dorsalis
TCGAGGTCGTCGGCCTTGACTCAACAACAGAGACATGTCTGCTGCTGGAGTTAATGTGACCGACCACACACTCCTCCTTTACCTCCTTTACCTCCTGGTCTCCTTCACTACCTCCTCATCTCCTTCGCTATCCTCTGATCGCTCTCCTTTTGTCCTCCCTTCCTTCTCTACCTCCTTCTTTCCTTCACTGTCTCCTTAATTCCTTTCCTACCTCCTCTATTCCTTCCTTACCTTTGTAAATCACATCTCTGTGTTTTCATTTCCATCTTATCTCTACAGAGTCTGGTTCCTATTGGTTCTCACCTGTCTGTCCTCCTGCTCTCTGATTGGCTGGCAGTGTCTCTGTGTATAAAACTTATCAGTGGATATAAACAGGTCAATTCAACCTTTGTCATCGAGCTGTGAGTTCAATAAAGTTTAAAGTGGGACGCCGTCGTCACAGAGTTCAACTCCTCTTCATCAGGTCAGCACTGACATTATGTTTCATCCAAATGTGTGTGTGTGTGTGTGTGTGTGTGTGTGTGTGTGTGTGTGTGTG
>NW_019512891.1:0-403 GCF_002814215.2 Seriola lalandi dorsalis
CTAAACAAACATAACCTAATCATGGATTGGCAGCACAGATGCACTGTAATATGAGGGAAAACACACACACACACAGATACACGCAGATGCGCGCACACACACACACACACAAACACACACACACACACACACACACAACAGGTAGCAGGTATTAGACAGCCTTTCAAACGGTGCTGTGTAAATGACTGACAGCTCAGCAGCTGCTTCCTCAGATAGACATGACAGATAGACGGGGCCAGGTCTGATTGTGATCCACTGCCAGCAGCTCTGCATTAGCTGCTTGTCTGATTATCTGTCTGTGGGACTGAGCTCTCTCCTACATGACCATCAATCCCTTCACAATCTCTCTCTGCATCGTCAGGTCATCACTCCTCTCTAATTGTCTGTCTGTCTGTCTGTCTGT
>NW_019512892.1:0-766 GCF_002814215.2 Seriola lalandi dorsalis
TCGGGTAATTTCATATAGCTAGTTTACGTGTCGTATTTGTGGATGTTTTACTGATAGAGGTATTGTAATTACATGTTGTCGCTGTCTGTCTGTCTTTTCCCAGTCGTCTCGTTGTCATGGAGCGATGCTTTAGGTATGAAGAGCACAGGAAAGCGCTTAACTAAGGCTACTAGCTTCTCCCCTTTACCATATGCTTCAGTGCCATTTAGGTTTGTGTGGTGCATCACTAAATGGCTACATATTTTTTGACACTTGGCTGAAAGGGGAGTCTTGAGTTAGATAACGCAGTTATGGCTCGCTGACAATGCTATAGGATGTCTTTTGGCTAGCCCCGATGGAGAGGACTCGTCGCCGAACTCCACTCAAAAATCAAGCAATTTAAAAGTTCAGCTGCAGGATATATCCAGCTAATGACACCTAAGACTCAGTGTATCAGTACGTTATTGATGTGTTTAGTAAAGTTGGTACATATGCCGAATTGAAGGGCGAATTTGGCTTAGCAAAGTCTTGAGTCATAACATTCTCAAATAGGCAAAAATACAATTAATAGCCAAGATTTGTGTAGAATTTGGCTCATTTCAGTGGCAGCAAAATATGAGGCACAAAGCCTTGCTATAATAGATCAGTTGTGCTGCTTTGCTTGCATGCTATGCCTTATTGCCATGAGCTAGTCATGACTTAGACCAGGAATTCACCTGTTCACTTGAAGCTGAAGAATTTTAGTTTCTGCAAGACACATTTCTGGTTCTTATGAACAGGTTAAGAA
>NW_019512893.1:0-1317 GCF_002814215.2 Seriola lalandi dorsalis
AGAGCAGCAGAGTGAGAGCAGGGCCACAGCTGGCAGTGAGTTCAGTTTTACAGAATAAGCAGTATGCAGAAGACCATTGGAACCTAGTGTGAGTGTATTTAGCAGGATAATGTTTGATAATCAAAACAAGACATACAATATGGGACCTTTAAGCACATTCTCTGCCTTACACTCACTTTGCGATTGCAAGTCATAGCTCCATCCTCTTATCCTAATATGGTTTCTTCTGGTTTCAAAAAACCAAGATGGTGACGACTAAAATGCAAACAGTGTTGTGAAATCGAAGGTACCGTTCTTTCTCTATTTCGGGCCTGAATAATAAATAATAAATAATGTAGCAGTAACAAATTTTTGTTCCTGATCGAAGATAGGTCTTAAGAGAGAAGCTTCTTCCATGTGTGTGTGAGGGGATGTACGACACACACACACGAGCCATGGACTGTGTTTCTAAAGACAGCAACTCATCTTCATCGTGCCAGTGAGAGGACCCGCTGCGTACGGTCGGACTGTTTGAATTTCTCACCGTCAGAGCAGCAGGGGTGTTGGGTTTTTCTAGGTGAACTTGAGCTAAATTTGAACTGAACTGACTCAGGCAAAACTGGAACTGAATATTAGTGTCACATATTGTATTCTGTATTTTGTTCTCATAATTATAAATGTTATGGTTTGAAGTATAATAGTGTTTCAAGTTATTTTGACTTGGAAACTGTGAAACTGAAAAGGGAGAGTGGCGTTATCTCAAGGAAAGAATTCAACCAAAATAGACTCAACCTGTTAACTTCAATTAGAGAGTTACCCATAGACCCGTAGTGCTGCCATTTGTATTTTAAGTGTCTGGTCTATTGCAACCCAGACAGTGTTTCTGCCGCTGTCTGGCCAGAGGGAACATTGCTTTGGTGATTCTGGCGAGGCGCTGTGGTCAGACCCAAACAGGACGCAGGATACATCCTAAATTTTGCACAGAAACAAGCCTATTTTTTAAATCTTCTTTACAGTAAATACAGCATGTGTTGTCTGTTGCTGTTCATGCCAAAAATATATATTTGTGAAAATACATGTACGTGTGACTACTATGATAAAAAGTGTGTAATGTAGCAAAGGGCTGATCGGGTTCGAACCCATGGCCACTGCGGTTGGGACTAAGCCTATGCAATACATGTGATGCCAGGTGAGCCACCGGGCTGCCCCCAAAGACAACACTTTGACAGGAGTTAAAATGGTCTTGGATGAAGTGTTTGTTTTTTAAGAAGTGTGTGACATTTTGCATGTTGTGTGCATTCCCTTGGTTTTTCTGTGTTAAGTTTTGACAGAAGTAAC
>NW_019512894.1:0-1447 GCF_002814215.2 Seriola lalandi dorsalis
CTTATTATTTATATATGTGGGTAAGCACTTGTATCCTGTTACACTACATAACCAATCCAGTGCATGTTTAATATTGATGAGTTGTGAGGACGGGAATAGAAAGCTTAAATGAAAATTTCATGCACCTGCATACATTCAGAGAGAGGACGTCCTTATTCTCTAACTGTAACGTCTACACCACTGCAGACATAGACCTTTAACATTTCCTCTTCTCCCTGTGGGCCCTGGGTCTAATTTAGGAAGCATGGGCAACCGCCACATTAGGAAGTATCCTCACTTAGTTAATGCTCTTCACAACTTACATCATAGCCGCAACCTATTTTCTGGCTGCTTACCATTACCATATTATATTTCATATCAGGTGTCCATTCATGTCTTGGGTTAGCTTAACATTATACAAATGTATAGTTCCTCTTTACTAATAATCCATATCTAATTAAGATAGTAATCAGACTAAACTTAAAAAAAACACTCATTAGCGCATTTTGTTTGTGAGTCTGTTGATGTATGGAAAAATATAAAATGCACTTTAAAATGCTCTTTTTTTAAACTCAGTGTTTCTCCCAGCTTCTGAAATTGTATACCCAACAGGCATAATAAATTAATTGTCTAGATGCCAACATATTGTATTAATTGGGTTTCATTTTTCTGGAAATGCTTCGTATTTACACAGTTTTGTATTTATTTGTTCATCCTCCTGGGAGACAAAGTGATGGGTGGAGGGTTTCTGTCCGTAGTGGAGTCCACCCCTCTGACTTTAACTTGACAAATCAGATGTAGTTTTAAGCTCAAAGGGCACAGAAGCTATTCAATCCTCACGATATAATCCTACCCACCTCCTCTGAGTTACTCCCGTACTGTCTTTTTAGTGTAGTATCATACAGTATAATGATTAATGTGCCCTCTCAATACTATGTCTGCTCTTATATCTTTAACTTCTCTGTTGTAGCACGGTTGTTTTGGTAGTATCACCATTCCTCTGCCTTCCCACGGGATGTTTTACTCTTATTTCTTAAGTCTTAATTAAAACCAAGCAGACTGGACGCCCCCAAAGGTGGCTGTACCCTGTGTGCATATGTTTCACATAGTAAGACAAACTGAAACTCACACCAGCCCAAACCCCTGAGAGGGAGATTTCACAGATGAGTGAACTATAGGCATAATTTAAAGTAGCTTCCTTAACATAAAATATCTCAATGTTAAGGGTGAACCTTTGATAGCGGCTGTTGCAGGAAGCCATTGGGAGCAGTTCAGTGTGCAGTTATAGTAAATGGAGAAACAGCTACACATCTGCAGGCATTTAACTTCACTCGGCTTCACTTCACTTTGCTTCACTTTACCTCATTACTTCAACTTCACCTGTCCACACTTCACTTACCTTCATTTATCTTAACTTCACTTCACCTCACTTAATTCACTTACCTTCACTTTACTTTATTTCACTTCA
>NW_019512895.1:0-550 GCF_002814215.2 Seriola lalandi dorsalis
CAAGATGGTGAGAGGAGGAAACATCAGAGAGACTCAGCCACATGTTTGATCCTCAGTCAGACCCAGACTCAGACCAGAACCAGAGACTAGCAGACGGATCAGAGCGGTTAGCGCAGTTAGCATCTTTTATTTGTTTATGTTGTTTGTTAGCTTGTAACTGGCAGTGACTGACACAGTGTTAGTGGTTGTGCTAATGCTAACTCTCTCTGTACTGACAAAGTTTTAGGTTTAGTTGGCCCCCCATGAATTGCCTTTGGGATAAAAATGAGGTGAAACCAGTAAACCACCAATATTCCTTGTCATTCTTTTTTAAATGAATATTATTTCTGTCACTGTGTTGGGTGAAGAATGTATTCTGATTTTTGTACAAAAAAACAAAGATTAAGACTCAGGACGTGACCCAGATCTTAATTGTTGGGACTTGAAGATTTGATGTGGACTACATGCTGGTCTGAGGTGATTACATGGCTCTGAGCTAGTCTTGCCTGATAATAGAAAACCACAAAACTCATCTTTTTCCACAGCAGCATTTTTGACTGGCAGACTTTTT
>NW_019512896.1:0-1178 GCF_002814215.2 Seriola lalandi dorsalis
ATTATGTATACTTTTTTAAAATATTATTATTATAATTGTGATTATTATTATTATTATTATTATATTTAGAATATTTTATTTCACAGTTGATCTAAAATAATTATTGTATTTTTTATAACTGATGTGGATGAGGAATCACAGTAACATGAACATTTGATCGCGTTCATGTTAAATCCATGATGTCTGAACTTTTTTGTATTGTGTAGGTTGAGTGAGTTTTGTAACAGACTTTAACACACCCTCCACAGTGTACTGAGTGTGTAGCTGCTGCCTCTGCTGGCGACTGACTGACTGACTGACTGAGGAAACCTCTGCAGCTGCCTGAATATAACAAGTGGTGGATGAGAGGACAAAAGCACTGCATGAGAGGAGTCCATTTACCATTTCTTTGATATAATTAAGACCAAAACACCGTGAGCAGCTTTATCCATCCCGACCTTGATGTTCAGACACTGACATCGTTCATCATCTTCAGCTCCTCTCCGTCCTGATCAAAGTAAACTTGTTTTTGAAGAAACAATAATTGGAATGATGGATGGATGCAAAAAGTGAATTTATTTGGAGCTTACATGAAGCAGCAGTAAACCTGAAACCCAAACCGAACAAATATATTTGTACCACGAGCATGCAGAAGAAACGGCTCAGCTCTACGACACAGAGCAGGTTGACTTCTCTAGCGTCCTTTTCCTTACACACCTACTTTAACTAGAATTGGTCTTTTCTCTGACTTTTAAAACACAGGATCACAGACTGGTTTCTTTGGTGTGCTGTTGTGCAGCGGTGCTACTGCGTCCTTGTATGGAGCCGTACTCAGGTAAAGTAAGCGGCGGTGAGATATAGTTCCCATGAGTCACCGAAAGAGATAATATTGATGAGCAAACCGTGTGTGAAATCACTCCGTCTTTACCACATAGTGCACTACCTTTACTGTCATCCAACTATTTGCATGTCCAAATTCTCAGTGTTCAATGTATCCACTGTGTACAGAACAATAACCTCACATAGGTGTGAATCTCAATTTACATCTCTCTCTAAACTACTTAGGCTCTTTTATAAAGGGAGGAGTGAATGAGTGAAAGAGGGTGTGTGTTCAGACCCACACAGTGTTTGGATTTCTAAACCAAGTGGGTATCTTATCAACAATTTCCTGCATGAGCTCAAGAAATTATTAGTCCACA
>NW_019512897.1:0-1179 GCF_002814215.2 Seriola lalandi dorsalis
CATTGTACTATGTAATACGTAGGCTACTGTTATGAGTCACTGACCCACTCAATCACAGTCACTTACTTAACGTAGATTAGTCAGCTGTAATCATGAAGCACGGTCACTGTGCTGTGGTCTTTGCAGGATGTTTGTGTGCAGTGGTCGAGCTCTTATTGTCTGAGCTGGCATTATCATAGTCACGCTCCAGTTGTGCTTCTGAATTATCTGATCTATCCTGTGGCACAAAATGATCATCTTCATCATCCGCTGCCTCAGACGTGTCTTCATTTTCTGAGTGACTGTCAACACCACTACCGCTACGTCACCATGTCACTGTGACATGAAGTTCCCCATTGTTCTGTCTTTGTTTATTCCTACAATCAAAGCCAGCGAACAGGGGAATGCAACGTTGGCAGCACAAAATGACCTACAATGAAAAAAGGATCTGATACTCTTGCATACCTCGGGGAACATTGCAACAAGACTCAGTCTTGTGGCCGTCTTATCATGGTCCAAAATCCAAGGCCACTTAGTCTGCGGAGTATCTTGATTTGACTCATGTTCCACTGAATGAATCAAACCTTATTGTGAAAACCCAGTGTGCTCATGCTCAGGCAGGAAAACTCGACTGAGGATTTATTTCCACACACCAGCGTCACAACAGGTCTCAGCCCGGTCCATTACCGACTTGATGTTCTACGTATTTGTTGCGCCAAATCTGTTACATTTCACACGGTCAGAAAACGTATATCGATCCAAACTCCGCTGACTTCTCAGCGTTTTATTAGCGCTGCCTTTTCCAAAGCGCCAAACTGTTTTACAGCATAATCGCCTGTCGTAAACTACGACCATAAAACTGTTCACTTTACAACAGATAATAGAAAAAGAAACGTAACCTTAGCATAATGCACTATTCAGCATATGCATTGACTATTGTACAAACTTAGAGAAATTTAGAATGTAAAGAACATGTCCGAACTTATTTAACATATTTAATGAAAAGATAGGATATGTACTGAAGTAGCTCTTACACTAAGAGTTGATAGACACGCTAGCAGCTCTGTGAGGCTGTGGTCAGGCACAGAGATTATAGCTAAATGCTAACACGCTGATGTGTAGCAGGTATAATGTTTACCATCTTAGTTATTTGCTAACATTTGAGGTTTAGCACTAAGAGCAGCTGTGGCTGATGGGGAT
>NW_019512898.1:0-1917 GCF_002814215.2 Seriola lalandi dorsalis
GCGACCCTGCTCTGGATCATCAGCAGAAAATGGATGAATAGATGGATGGAAAAAAAAAACAGATCAACCTGCCATTCTTTTGTAGATACAGTATATTCAGACACAACACTTACTCTGTTGAGGATGTTAATAAAGTATGCTGCAGATATTTTGTTTTTTACTATAGCCAGGAAACATAATTGTAGAAGGGGATGACAGAAAGGAAATATGAATGAGCACTCAGGGACAGTGTTACTAAAATTGTTATTATTATTATTATAAGGAAAAGAAGGTAAAGGAAGAGCTGCCATAATAGCTGCCATAGTAGTGAGATAACAACCGGATCAGTGTGTCAGGGGGAGTATAGGTATAAGATCCTGCTGAGGCTGGTCAATTTGTGGTGTTAAAAAAAAACAAACAAAGGGAATCACTTAGAGGTAACCCTTCACATCACACATGCACGAGCACACGCACGCACAGTTTAATCAGACCTTCCATGAGAAGAAAGAAGGAAAAAGGAGGAAGAAGGAAAGTAAACATTTATGTCCCCGCTCTTCATATGTGGATAAAAGAGTTGGCTCGACTTAATTATATGACAGAAGTCTGGCTTTTTCAGCTCTTCATAGCCAGCTTAACCTTTATCGGGAGCTGTTGTCATAGCAACAAGTCATTAAAACCTTCAAAAGTGCATCTTATTTACAAGGTAGCCGAGTCAAACAAGATAACATTGACACTTCAAAGAAGGGCAAATTAAAATTTAGTTTAGGATGTATAGAGTAATTTAAGTCATTTATTTGTGACATTTTATTTGTGACAAGTAAAAAGTTTCACATTTATATTTAAGAGCTGAAACATATGATTATGTACTGGCTTCATAGGTATAAACTGTGTGAACTTGGATTGAATCACTCTCAGAAATGATATATAATTTAACTCTTGAGGATTTCAGTTTACAGGTAGAATATGTGTACAGTAAGATAAACTCCTTTGCTCCATGATTAAACCCTATAAATATACACTCAGCCAATCATATCAGTGCTGATCATGGTTTGTAATCTCTATTTATGTTGCCTTTAATTTGAAACAGGAATACTCCATATTAGTGGCAGGAGGTTCCAGTGTGTTTTTTTCCTTCAGTATACACCATGTGCAGACTTCTAAATGAATCTCCTGGTTTTCTTTTTTGTATTTTGAGTATTAGGTGATGTGCACCTTTCAGGCCACAGGGGTTCTAATATGATGCGCTGCAGGCTACATTGAGCTGATAACTTATGAAATTAAAAACTGTTTTTATAAACTTAGATAATATTGTGTTATTGCTACATATGTATATTTATTTTTTAAGTAAATAAAGTGACGTGTCCTTTACAGAAGTTAACTTCGGATGCCCCGGTCAGAACAAAGGGGGCAAACATCCCGTGAGTTTGTAACACTATTAAAAGTTGCATGACTTTAATTTTTTGTGGCTGGCAGTTAATTTGGTAACATACAGTACAAAAGCAGAGTAGTCCAGAGAAGGCCAGAGCTGTTGTCATGCTGGCTGACCAAGTTTGCTGAAAGAGAATTAAACAGGATCATTTTTTATATCTTTTAATTCTGATGTTTACATCATCCTTTCAATGTGCTATAAATAAAGTTATAATTATTCACTGGTCTGTACGGAAATGCAAACAGACACAAAGTACTGTGCAGAAGATCCAGGCTGTCTCAGTGACTTCTGTCTCTTCATGTAATCTTACACTGACTCCATGATCTTAAGATCAGGGCTCTGTGGGGGCCGGACCATCTGTTGCAGAACTCCTGGTTCTTCCTGTTGCTGTGTGCTGAGTGTTTTATGAGTCTGAGCTGTATGTTTGGGTCATTGTCATGCTGCAGAATGAGTTAGGGACCTAGGAATAGGGATTTAAAGTTCCTAAAACTTTTGCATATTATTGTATA
>NW_019512899.1:0-526 GCF_002814215.2 Seriola lalandi dorsalis
GGAGTTAAACATTTCTTTATTTAGAAAATGATAGTGTGTGGAATGAAACGGTAGTGTTTTACTGTCCTTTTTCAGTTCAAAGACACATCCTGTACACTGTCCCCTCCATTTACAGTTAAAGTACGTGTACTATATGTTGTGCTGCTTAGCGCTGCACAGCAAATGCATTACACATACTATGATAGCTATTCACTCTCGACTTAAGAGAAAATAAACAAGATTCTCATTCAAGCCGCCCCTATTCACAAGTAAACCCGTTACCATTATCATCATTTAAATTTGTTGTGATGGTTGCTTTCTGTTTCCAGTACATTGTGGCCACCTGCAAGGGTGATGTAAGTGGATTTTCTGTGGAGGGAAAAATACTATTAAAATAATCATCATCATCATTATTTATTGGTAATTATTGTCAAAAGATTTGATCATTTGAGGCAAATAAAATACAGTGACAACTCCGTCTTGAGTGAAAAGTCCGAGCACAAATATGTTTTGAGGATGTCAAGCATACATGGTGATCCAGTCCCCC
>NW_019512900.1:0-1241 GCF_002814215.2 Seriola lalandi dorsalis
TCAGGATGTTAAATCTCACAGATGTAAGTGTTTTGCTTCTCACACATTTGCATGTTATGAAGCTGCATGTTTTCTACTCGGTGGATCAGATTTGTTTGTGTAGCTGTAAGCATGTCAGGAATTTCACCTTCCCTGCAGGGAAGGGCTGGGTTCGTGAAAGTATGCCTATGTATATTAGTGTCATGTTTAACCCCTTAAAACACACCCAGAAATAAATAGATGTAGCCAAATAAAAAGGTTACTGTTCTTCAGTCTTTTTGATTAGTCATAACCCTGGTCTCCTATGAAAGGTAACTCTTAAAATGTTACAACCAAAGGTTCAGAATGAGTATAAAAGATATTGAACCAAAGTTACAGAGGCACAAATGGGGTAGAAATGTAAGGTTTGTTTTGCCTCACCTATTTTTTTGTGGCATAAAAAAGGCCTATAGTAGTACCTTTTTCTGTGTGGTAAACACTTAGGAGCCTAAAATACAGATAGACAGTATAGATATAATCAGGAGACTGTTAGCTCTCAAACAAAATGTAATTTGTCAAGGTTGTGTGAGTGCAGCACAGACCAGAACACACATGAGGTAGTTCTACCAAGGCCAAAGCCTCCCACGGGTGGGATGATGTATTTTAAAAGGTTAAATTGCTAAGTTCCAGGACTGCTTGGTGTGTGTGTGTAATGACTAACAATGTATAATTACATATGTCTCTCAGGTTTTTGCCCTCTCCACTCACCCTTATGGCTGCCGAGTCATTCAGCGCATTCTTGAACACTGCCTTCCTGAACAGACGCTGCCTATACTGGAGGAGCTCCATCAACACACAGAGCAGCTAGTGCAGGTAACACACACACACACACACACACACAAACTAGCACTCACTGCTGTCTTTTCACTCCCACCAGTTATGTTTTTCAGAATAATTACACCTCAAGTTGGTTTATATAAAGCTGTTCTCAGAGCCTCCAGATTTTTGAAGTTGGCTGTGTTTGATGTGACGTCAGAGGCACCAGCTGTCCTCATCACGTTTTAGTTAATGTGTCTGTGTGGTTTGTTTTATTTAGGACCAGTATGGCAACTATGTGATCCAGCACGTTTTGGAGCATGGCCGAGCTGAGGATAAGAGCAAGATCGTGGCGGAGATCAGAGGCAACGTACTGGGGCTCAGCCAGCACAAGTTTGCTAGGTAAAACCCAATACAAACACAAGGCTGCTGTTTTTTCTTCCCTCCCTCGAAAATTTATTTTCCTT
>NW_019512901.1:0-1515 GCF_002814215.2 Seriola lalandi dorsalis
AGGCGAACTGTAGGGGGTCAAGTGCATGTTCAGCCTGTGGCTTCAGAAGCTGGAGAAGCAGCTTCCTCAGGGTTTTCATGATGTGTGATGTGAGGGCCACCGATCTGTAGTCATTTATCTCAGCCGGTTGCCCTACTTTAGGTACCAGAACAAGACATGATGTTTTCCACAGGACCAGGACCCTCCCTGTTTGTTGATTTAAGTCGAAGATCCTCTGAAGAGGCTCAGCCAGCTGGACTGCCCCCCCCCACCCCCCCAAAAACATTCAACTTTCAGTACTGAAGAAATTAGGAAAATAGATTTCGTATTTGTTGTTGCAACATTAAGTTTTAAAATTAAATTCTGAAATTTCAATATGGAAGATGAATGAGACGAACAAGAAAATGCATTTCCTGCTGAAAATGCATGTGAATGCTGAAAAAAACAGAAAACATGTTAGTTGAAAGCTAAATGGCATAAATTGGCTGAAAAAGACCTAAGAAAGAAGAAACGTATAAGCAAAACATGAGAGATGATTGACACAATGCTAAAATAGTTGAAAAAGCAGCTCATATTAACTAATGTACTGTGCTTTGGAAAATTAGATGCCAAAATGTTAAACAAGAAGAGCTGAAGTCCATTAGCTGCAAAAGCAGAAAACTGAAATGCTTTTGAAACAGTTGAAAGCCAAATAATTTACTGCCAAAGGTAGATAGATAGATAGATAGATAGATAGATAGATAGATAGATAGATAGATAGATAGATAGACACAGTTTCATTCAGGAAACATTTGGCTATCAACCTGTCCGTCTGTCTACCTGTCTACCTTTCTATGTGTCAGTTTGTGTGTGTGTGTGTGTGTGTGTGTGTGTGTGTGTACCATTTTGAAAAATTAGTTGCCAAGATGTTAACCTAGAGCAGCTGATGTCCATGAGTTGCAAAACATGAGAACTGAAACATGCTGTTGAAACTCTTGAAAGCCAAATTATTTACAGCCAAAGGTGGAAGTAGGAAAATGCATTAAAAATGTGAAGAAGTAATCATTTGTATCAGTATAAGAAAGATGGACTACATCCTAAATAGTAGAAACTTTAATTTAATAAATCAATAAGCTGAATAATCACTTAATAGCTGAAAGTCTTGCAAACAGTTTAAAGTTCAAATGAAGTCTGTAGCTGAAAGTATGCTGAAGTAGTTAAAGTTCAAAGAGGAGTTTTCAAGGGTTTGAACATGGTCTCCATTCATTTGAATGCCAAAAAAACAGAAAGAGATTAATATTTCAAAAATCATAAATAATATTAAAAAGTTGTATGATCTGATAATCTACAGAAAAAGCCAAATGTTTTGATAGTTCAACAGTTTTTCTAGGACCAAGTATGAACGAGTAGTTAGAGACTGTAAAAAGTATATAAGTATAAGAATAATGGTACTAGAAAATGCATTTCTTGCTGAAAATGCGTGTGAATGCTGAGAGCTGAATGAGATTTCTGAAGCAATGTTGAAAAAGCTGAAGCAACTGCTGAAGTAATGCTGAA
>NW_019512902.1:0-708 GCF_002814215.2 Seriola lalandi dorsalis
CTCTCTCTCTCTCTCTCTCTCTCTCTCTCTCTATCTCTTTTACTGTATCAAACGTTTTATATACACTCTATGGTTGCGACTGGAGTGGACTGCCTACAGGGACATCGCAATTGTCAGGGCACAAAGGATTCTGGGCCTTGTAGTAGGCTATTTGACGCTTTTACGCAATATAGAAAATGTCACCCATTTTCACTGATTCCTATGACCATATAGATGGTGATTGAAAGAAACAAACATAATTTACTCTAGTACTGTATACTGAAGTACAATTATGTGGTACTCTTACTTCACTTGAGTATTTCTATGTCATGCTACTTATACTCCACTACAATTCAGAGACCTATGGTTACAAACTGCATTGTCTTAAGTCATTATTATAGAGCTTCTGTCTACAAGTAATTCCACCTTTTAAAAAAAGTTACATCTGTGGTGTCTTTCAGTCACACCCCATGCACACATACACACAAAGACACATACAGACTTTGCTAAGAGAAAGTGACTGAACTAAGTTTAGTCAATAGTATGAATGGGAGATGAACTTGCGTCTACAGAACAATAGACTATCAATTAACCAATACACCCGACACAACTCCTCTCACTGACACCAGTCATAGTTCCTTATGTAATTAGCATGTGGTGTGTTTCATTGAGCTTCATTATTTCAGAGTTCATCTAGGCTCTCTCTCTCTCTCTCTCTCTCTCTCTCTC
>NW_019512903.1:0-1469 GCF_002814215.2 Seriola lalandi dorsalis
GGATATTTCAATGTGAATATTTAAATATTGTTAATTATTAAATGACATTGAATGTTCTCTGATATAACATCCTGCAGTGGAGACACTCATCAACCAGTCAGCTGTCCTGGTCTTTACCTCACAGCCTCTGTTTCTCACATCCAGCTGTGAAACAACACTCATGAAGAAATGATGAACACAGATCAGCGGAGAGATCATCGTACTCCTCTGTCCTGCCTGTCTGAGGTGGCTTCATTAGTTCACAGTAGCTCTGCCTGAGTGAGCTGCACCAGATCAACCTGAGAGCCTGTAAACTGGTTCAGGTAAAACAGCAGCACTGATCTGAGCTCAGCCTGTGACCCTGTGACCACCAACAACATGGTAAGCAGTCTGAGTGGCAGCTGTGGCTGTGACACACACAGAGATTAAGGCACTTTACAACACTTACTGTTCCAGACTGCTGCAGCTAGTGTCAGAATCCTCAGGGCTGTAACTGAACACACACACGAAACACAAGGAGAAATAATTTGAAGGCCCATATTTAACACTTGTCCTGTGTTTTATTTTAAGTGTTGATTCATAAGATATATAATACATTTATGATGTTAAGAAAACAAACCCAGCAGGTCTTTGAGATCTTCAGGAAGCAGCTATTAGAAGAACCTTTAGTCAGAACCAAACAGAGTGAAGCTGGTGTCAGCCGTGATGTTGCACATGGACAGAACCAGTGGAAACTGTGTCATCTGTTTACTTCACTGTAACTGTAATTCATCAGACTTGCTGAAACAGGTGTTGGTAGGGACCCAGTTGCAGCACAAAACACCACAGGTAAGATTGGTAATGACTTTTAGATGGATGGATGGATAAATACTTTTATCCCTGGGCAGGAAGAGGAGTACAGGGATCTGACTATGGCCTTCAGTGAATGGAGCGACGAGAACTGCCTCCTTCTGAACACCTCCAAGACCAAGGAGATGGTCACAGACTTTCAGAAGTCTGGGCCCACCCTTCAGCCAGTCAACATTCGAGGGAAGGACATTGAGGTGGTGCACACTTATAAATACCTAGGTGTGCACCTGAGCAGTAAACTGGACTGGTCCCTGAACACAGATATCATCTACCTGAATGGGCGGAGCTGGCTGTTTTTCCTCAGGAAGCTCAAGTCCTTTGATGTCTGCAGTGAAATGCTGCACATGTTTTATCAGTCAGTGGTGGCCAGTGTTGGGAGAAGATAATGGGCAAGCTGGGCAAAAAAGCTGGGTCTGTGCTTGGCAGGAGTCTGGACTCACTCAGGACTGTTGTGGAGAGATGCATGCAATGTAAGGTGGAGGCCATCTTAGACAATACCAACCATCCTCTCCACAACATTCTGGCAGGACAGAGAAGCAGCTACAGCTGCAGCAAACGTCTCATTTCACTGCAGAACAGAGAGGTTCAGGAGATCCTTTGTTCCCACTGCCATCAGGCAATACAACACCTCAGCCAAAGGA
>NW_019512904.1:0-341 GCF_002814215.2 Seriola lalandi dorsalis
TTCTTTTGTGACCAATGGGAAAGCACAGATGGACTCTTACCAAAATAAACTGATGTATTCAACAAATCTTTTGACTGTTTTTCAGGGGTTCCGCTGGCCAAAATGTACTGACTGCACAGACAAACTGAGAGACATCAGCACACCCCTATCAACATTACTGCAAAGCACATCGATGCAGACACCTGAGACCAGAGACATGGACCAAGAGACGGTGCTACAAATCTCTTATACTTTCTGTTTGCTCTCTGCCACTCTGTTCTGTTTGCATCTGACCAATCCAAAAAGGATAAAACAGGCCATTGCATAAGAAGGACAAAAAAGTAAAAAAAAAAAAAAAAAAA
>NW_019512905.1:0-580 GCF_002814215.2 Seriola lalandi dorsalis
AAGAGTCACACTTTTGACATAGGCCATTATACAACCGGGGGTAGAATTGCATGTTCCCCTCAACTGAGGATTCAGGCGATTTTACCAGAGGTGGCCAGCATCATGAGGGGGTGATTTAGGCAAAAAAAACATTTTTGTCAAAACATGACTTAGGCCATTATTTTAGGAAGGTGACGATATTACAGTGAGAGGTCATTGGGCAAATGCTATCAGTCATCCATGTACATGCATATTTTTTTTAACAAATCAAGAAATTCAAATCATGGCTAAACAGACCCCAAACCATAGTGGATCTTTTTAACCATTGAATATAAATTATATTCACATTGATGCAAAATGTGGGACTATACACTCCTATGTTCACAGAAATGATGGAGGTAACATAAATAATGACGTAATTATTAGTATTTAAGGACCTGCAGTTGTGAAAGAAGTCAGATCATTTCCTTCAGAGAAAGTATCAATACCACAGAGCAAAAATACTCAATTACAAGTGAAAGTCCTCTGAAGTCTCAATTAAGTAAACGTGCATACTATCAGAAAAATGGAATTAAAACATCAAGAATACAAGTACTCATCA
>NW_019512906.1:0-350 GCF_002814215.2 Seriola lalandi dorsalis
TAAAAATGTTGAAAAACGTCATAGTATAGTAAGGCATAAAAATGTCACAGTATAGTAAGGCATAAAAACGTCAAAAAATGTCATAGTATAGTAAGGCATAAAAACATCAAAAAATGTCATATTATAGTTAGGCATAAAAATGTTGAAAAACGTCATAGTATAGTAAGGCATAAAAACGTCACAGTATAGTAAGGCATAAAAACGTCACAGTATAGTAAGGCATAAAAACGTCATAGTATAGTAAGCCATAAAAATGTTTAAAAACGTCATAGTATAGTAAGGCATAAAAATGTATAAGAATAGTAAGGCATAAAAACATCATAGTATAGTAAGGCATAAAAATGTCATAG
>NW_019512907.1:0-655 GCF_002814215.2 Seriola lalandi dorsalis
CCTGGAAACATGGATAGATTTCATTCTGCAGTGAGGAATGCTGAACAATAGTTTTAATTTTAGCTCAGAGGAGGTGTTTGTGTGCGCTATCGAGTTGTTGGAAGTTCGCTCGTCCTCCATGGGCTTATGTGTCACGGCTCGCAGCCTACAATTGAGAGTGGTGGCGGTGATGTTGCGGCAGGCCTTGTTGCCTTAACAACAAGTCAGTGTTCAAAACAGGCTCCATCTGCATGTAATAAAAAAGTGTAACTTGTGCACAGGCTACTGACGTGCAACAATCCAGCGGGTTTAACTAAGAAGAAAGCCTCCATATGGCTGTTTGTGGCTCAGTGCAGATTCAGAGACACCGGACTACCCCCTGCTCGCCGCGCAAACAATAAGCATGTGGGTGAATTTGTGTGTGTTTGTGTGTGTGTGTGTGTGTGCGCGCCTCCACAGATCTATCTGTGCAGTCTCATGCATGTTTGCATGCTGAGATACTGTATGTGCGCAGAACACGCTTTTCATCAGAGCAGGGTGGGAGAAATATTTTTTAATGAGGTGATAAGCGCCAGCTGTCCGGCATGATATGACAGAGTCGAATGGTATGATACCAGCACATTAACACACTAACACACGCTGAGTGTACAAATGAGAGCCATCCTTCAAACACTGG
>NW_019512908.1:0-533 GCF_002814215.2 Seriola lalandi dorsalis
GTGTGTGTGTGTGTGTGTGTGTGTGTGTGTGTGTGTGTGTTGAACCTGACTGTTGGCGATGGTGAGGAAGCGCATCACCACATCATCAACATTATAGTCCTCCAGGTCAGGGTCGTCTCTGATTGGTGGGTCATCACAGGACTGGTCCCAGCAGAAGCCCTCGGGAGGGTTGTAACCGTTGGGAAGGATCCCTAGTGGATGGGAGGGGGGAGGTTGAGAGCAAAGGTTAGATGATCAATTCACTCCAATTTCAATAAACCCATACTTTATGTTTTTTATATTAACTTAAATGAATTCTTAAAAGACTAGAAGAGATGAGAGGAAGCATTGGTGCAGGTGTGGTGGAGTTTTGTTACCGGTGAAGAGGTCGGCCGTGGGGGGGGTCAGGCTGTCTGAGGCTCTCCACAGAAGCTCCTGCTCCTTCTGCACCATCCTGTGCATCCGGTCCTGGTAGTCCAGACGGCCGAAGAAGAAGCCGTCATATCCCATCTGGAGCAAAACAAACAAACAGGAAATGATCCGAGTGAAGTTTA
>NW_019512909.1:0-1390 GCF_002814215.2 Seriola lalandi dorsalis
GTGTTTTGGGCCGCTGCAGCTCGTTCGCCCATCCGCGTTTCACGTTTCATCGCTGCTGATCGGAGCTGGAGCCGATAAATATCCCAGACAACTACAGATTCATTTGACTTGGGAATCAATGCTAATTGTACCTTTTCACATAGAAGATAAAAGCCAGATGTCAGTGAGAGTTTTTTTTTGTCCAGTATGAAGGGAAAAAAGAGAGTGGGGGGTGCTTAAGAAAAATTGAGGAGAACAATCACACTCAGAGCCAGTCACAGCCGGTGGAAATCCTCTCTGAGAAGCGCTGTAGGGCAAACAGCAGCAGGATTTAAAGCCTGTGTTATTGTAAAAGCCTTTTATAGAAACCATAAACTCTGCTCTGTGATCAGCCTCGGGGAGGGAGAGTTGTCAGTGAAGAAGAGCGCCTCAGAGGGAGGCTTGAAGGTCAGGGCTGCAGTGAACTGTGTTGTACTTTACACCTGCTCTTGACACCGATCTGCAGCGGGGTGTCAAATCTCTCCAATCAGGAGGAAACCTTCACAGTTTCAATCAGAGAGGTCTGAAGACTTCTCCTCACGTGGGATGACAACAACAACCTGCTGAGGAAAGGATGGAAGTGGAGGGCTTCAAGGAATCTTTTACTAACTGTAGTGAAACTAGTTGCATGTGGTGTATTAACTACTCTATGCTTGTGTCCTGTCATCACTGGCTGTATGTGTCTGTGTACTATGATTAGTTGGGGGGTTTTCAAAGTGTAACATTCTGCCCCCAGAAAATTGACATTGTCCCCATTGACAGTACTGAATCGGCTATGAGAAGCTTCCATTTGCAGTGTACACATGAACGCACCTATCACTGGATTAGTTTGGTACTGAAGAAAACTTAAAGGTCCCATATTTTACACATTTCTAAACACATTTAAAAAAAATGCTCTGTTGTAGTTACTGCATGTTTTTGGCAGAGTTGACAGAGTTTTTTAATCATTAATTAATTTGTCAGTTTGTCAGTGCAAGACTGTCCTCCTGTAAAAAATGAGCCCACAGGTCGTGCAGCAGGTTATTATGACCCATAGTTACGTTTTGTTGCTAGGTGACGTAGTAATTATGACAGGAGCAAAGAGAAAAGTGCGGTTACGTAGTATAAAGAGAGACAAAGGCCACGTCAGGAGGAGGCTGTGGTGGATGGATGAATGTGAAACAGGAAGAGCGGTGTTTTATTCCAATGGGAAACTAGCAGTTTATGTTGGTTTATTATGGTAACCATGGCACTATTTCAGGAGACAGTCCAATGTGTCGTATCAGAGGGTTGAAAAAAACGACCCATGTGGTTGTTTACGTTGGAGGACTGGTTGGTCAGTACAGTGTATGTAAATGACTGAGGGTTTTGGGGCTGTATACACAAGGATAAA
>NW_019512910.1:0-882 GCF_002814215.2 Seriola lalandi dorsalis
ATGTATCTTTGACCAGTATAATTACAATAGAATCTGGCAAAACCTCTTCCATGGCAATTTATTTATTTGTTATCCTGTAATGTTTGCCAAGAAAATGATGTCAGGTATGTCTCCATAAAGAATGCATGCTGAAATGCCACTACTAAGGTTGTAACTAATTATTGTTTTTATTATGGATTAATCATTTACTCAATTATTTGTTAGAAAAATTCAAATTGCTTGTTCTGTCTGACCAACAGTCCATACTCAAAGATATTCAATTTAAAAAAAACAAAAAATCCTCACACTTGACAAGCTGAAATTCAGTTATCAAAATAGTTGGTGAGAAAATTTCTGTCAATCGACTAATTGATTAATTGACTACTCATTACAGTACCACTGACTTTTAAAAGTTCCTCTTGTAATTCATTGTTGTCACTTAATTGGTCTGTCAAAGCCATATCTTCTGTCCCAAGGCTGGATTACAAGCACCAGGTTTACTCTATTATTTGGGTCTACATCATTTGATTAATTACAAATTTGTTAAAATTCTTCCACAGGGCCCCTCAGGAGGTGAATGTGGCCATGTAATGACCTCCTTTGCATTTTTAGGGGTTTTCAGCAGTTAATCAGTTAACATGAGTGGAAACAGTTTATATAACCACAGAAACATGGGGCCTGTACGTCTTACACAGGGAAGTAGAGAAAATACAGCTTTTAAACTAAATCAATTACAGTTTTTTTCACTAGACCGAGCAGCCTGTCGCCTTAAATCGCTTCACTGATCCGTTTTACCCCTTCAATAATAATGTTTCAGTCGTTGGTAATCACAACAGTTCAAAGATATGTAATTGAAATGCTTTGGCCTACATATGAATGTCTACAGTAAAAAAAAAAAAAAAA
>NW_019512911.1:0-1450 GCF_002814215.2 Seriola lalandi dorsalis
GCATCCTGATTCCACTGATTTTATTCTGAAGTTGTGATTCATATCCTTCTGCCGCTCTGATGCTTCTTTCCAAAGTTTGTCCGCTCCCTGATATTCTTTGCCAATTCTTTGAGCATCGTTGGGACATCACTATTATTTATTTATGATGTGCGATAATGTAAGTACTTCAATTTGAAAGTTCAATCTCTGCCAAAGTTCGTCCCGCCTCATGTTTCCCTGTGTGCAGCAGGTCTCCTGTTCCACGGACAGACCGTAACTCCATCAGCATCTGGAACTGCACCTGGTGACGCTATTTCTTGTTCTGCTCAGGTGTGGAACTGGCGCATGCGCCGCTATGCCAAAACTCGCCGAGGCTGCAGAGCAGAACAAGGACTGGTGTCTTCAGCTGCAGTCAGTGGGCTAGCTGGTTAGCAGTGACCCAAGTCTTGAAATTAAATATATAGAGATAGCACCTTTTAATGACGCAATATGTATGAAAAGTATCTGAAAAGTAGATCACATGCCAAAGTAAGATTGTCCATGATACAATAATGAGAAGCCTTGTCATTATTTTTATTTGGCACACCATCACAAGGTCATGTGCACTAGCCAGCTTCCTCTTTCTTGACTGACATTAAGGATTGCAATGCAATGAGGGTGACAATTTCCACTATAGTTTTTTTTATTGTCATTGCATTGAAATACACAATAAAATTAAGTCTGGCAGCCATCCTCTTGGCAGTGGGTATTAAAATGAATAAAGTAAAATCATTAAAATATATACATATATAATAAATTAAAATATAGTACATTTTAACATCAACAATATAACTAACTATAAAGTCTAAATGACTTCTTATTTTAGAGGCCAACAATAAATAAATAGATTACTAAACTAAAGCTTAACTTAAACTTAACTAAGAATAGTAAGGCAACATAGACCAGCACTTTAAAATATATGGCGTAACATTTTCATTGCATTGGACATAAAGAGCATCTCAGGCCACAATTATAACCTAACAATAGTTTAACTGGCTCTTTGACCTCAACACTATTTCCCCAGTATCTTACATGTCAAAATAAACACAGGTCTCACAGATCAACGGTTTAACACTCAGTGCAATTTCAAATTCAGAGCAAAACGGTTTCATTTCATTAAACATATACACCAGCAGTCAACAATAACAGTCCCTTCGACCTCGGTTCTTCTTATTGGCTCCTCTGAGGGCGCTGGAGTAGCTCAGTAGTCCACACTTTATCTGTCTCCCCTCTTCGTAGATATTATAGTCCAAGAAACACACCATCTTGATCCATCCGTTACTGATGTCAGCTTGCCGTTCGCGTAGATCCTTTTTAAAGGCAGTCTTGAACCTCTCCACGTAGGCTGGGTCCTCATCTGAGACCTCCACGGTGCGGTACAGATGGCACAGGGCAGGCAAAACCATGGAGCATGAGACGTAGGTCTCAGCCC
>NW_019512912.1:0-1182 GCF_002814215.2 Seriola lalandi dorsalis
TTACGAAAACATAGATGTCAAAACAAAGACTTTAATTTGGCACAAGCTGCAAAGCAAACATAGTAATAAACACAAGGAATTCATGTGTTAAGAAATTAGAAATATCATATTGTCTTTCATGAAGAAGATGGGTGTCATACTGTACTGTGACAAACTGCAAAAAAAAAAACTGTGATTTATTATGTCACTGAAATTTTACAGGCATTGTAGACAAGAAAAGACATGAAGCAATTTCTGACACATACAATTAGAATATAGAATGTGTAATTTCTGTATGCTAACATTATTATATGCAACTAAATCAAAGCCACTGTGTGTAGGATTAGAAAACTTGAGACTTTGGCATCCATAAGTAGAAGGATCAAAAAAGACACTGTAATGGATTCATAATGAGATGAATGAAAAAAGCACATCACTTATGAAATGTGAAGCAGTATTCCATGTGATTGATTCACATGACATAAGGATGGTTGGTTTTCAAAAGTTTTACATGTGATGCATTCACATACATGTGGTTTTCCAGATGTTTCATATACGAAATGAAAATGTCTCATGTGAAATTGACATTTTCACATAAAAGTTTGCATGCACAGGTAAAACTGACAACATATGGTTTTTGATCAAATGTGAAATCATGCAACGTGTGAATGTGTTACACCATAAATACTTCAGTGTGTGAAATAATAATTTCTGCAGAAGTTGCACATATGATTTTCATACCTGAAACTTGACCTGTGACCTATGTGAGACATTTCATTTCACCTGTGAAACTATCATTTCAAAATTAACAGTGTGCATCTGTTCCAGTACGCATAAAATATGTTATTTTATCACATTTGAAATCACTGATGTCTGTGTCTGTGATGTGTCTAAATGTGAACTGATCTTTTTCACATCTTAAGGCTTAAAATGTGTGAATTTCAAGATGCATCACGTTATCAGGTCTTACTGTCGAAGCCCTCTGCATGCAGCATAATACTATTTTATATTTTTCCGTATTATTCTTTGTTTACATTCTACATTCACAATAAGTTTACAGGAGAAAGATTACAGTGCACATTGTGCCTTTTTCATGAGGGTGGGTGGAAAATAATGCAGAAATCCAGTGAAATCCAATTTTCACTGGGACTGTTTCATTTTTCTACAAACAAAACTTAAACCATGAGAATATGTGGAAAGCTG
>NW_019512913.1:0-760 GCF_002814215.2 Seriola lalandi dorsalis
AACCCGCCATAAAACTCTTTCCTATACACTTTGGTTTGTGTATGAATTAAACATGAGATATAATGTGATGATTAATTTAAAGGTGCTGTAGGCAGATTTTGTGACCTTTGAACCCAAGCTGTCACTGAGAGCGGACAGTGCAATAATGCCTGTTGCAAGGCCGTTATGAAAGTGTTTTGCTCAACACTATAACTTGCTGTGGTTTTGTTGATTAAATCACAAATGAAGTGCTTAGCAAGAAAAGCACAATGAAAGCTCATAGTTTATCTCATGACCAGCAGCCGTTCGCAGTTTTATGCTAAGCTAACTGTTCCCTGGCAGTACTGATCAAGGAAGGTAAAGAAAGGGACATTTTTAAAACACATAGCCAACCACTTCACACTAATCACTTCACAATGAGGTTAATAGAGATTACGATCCTTCATCTACCTGGGCAGGTATTACATATGGTCCTACATAAGCCGGTGCAGCTCCAGCAACTGTTAGGAAGAAAGTATGCATATAATATATACATTGAAAGATTTTAGCGTTGTGTATTCTAGTCAAAATCTGATAAACAAAACAAAAAACAAATAAAGAACACTTGCATTGTCCTGGTGTCTGTTGCAGCTGATGCACGTCGGCCTGTTTGCAGGACGCCTTTAAACCCTCCCTGATCCGATACCATTACCCTGTATGGCATGATTACTATCACTGTTGTATGACGTGGCCCAGGTTAAACCCTTTGTAAAACATGAACAAATACATGAGTGCCATCTTT
>NW_019512914.1:0-434 GCF_002814215.2 Seriola lalandi dorsalis
GGCCGCTCATCCTCCTCTCACCTCTCCAGCCTGTTACTCCGTCAGTGAGCACTGGAGAACTTGTAATGAGCATCGGCTTGACTCAGGCAGCCTGATCCAATCTGCTGGTTATTAAGCCGCAAGGTCTGACATTCACAAACAGCGCTCCCTGAGAAGCACCGTTGATTGAGGAGTGGTGATAACACCGCTGTAAATACAGACCTGATCAATAATCATCTCTTATGAGATGAGGAGTGAATAGAGGCTCTTTTCCTCCGTTCAGTGTCCTGAGCGGCAACAAAACAGGTGGTGAGTCACAGCCAGCCGCATGCCCTTCACTTGTGGAGGAGAGGTAGATGACAGCCCAACTGTACTGCCCTTGGAGCTGGGAAGGACACATCTGTCTGCTCGCACGTGTTTCACATATTATACCAACAACCAGTTTGGTTTGAGTC
>NW_019512915.1:0-820 GCF_002814215.2 Seriola lalandi dorsalis
GTGTGTGTGTGTGAGTGTATGTGAGTGTGTGTGTGTGTGAGTGTGTGTGTGTGTGTGTGTGTGTGTTGGGCGACTGCTGAGTGACGACTCCCGGTAGGCGGGAGGAGGAGAGCGACCGGAGGGATGGACAGGGAGGAAGAGAGAGAAAAAGAAATGCATGAAGACACAAATTCAATCTCCCTCTGTATTCGATGCTTGAAGGATGAGTTTGGATTTGTGTCAAATCTGTTTTAAAACAATAATCTCAAGATATGATGTACAGCGGTAAGAAAACACGTGACAAGCAATGTGCTGCAGGCGTTTGTGTCTTCACTGAACAGAGGCTTTAAACGTTCACAGTGCTTCCTCTGGAACCAGCTCTTCAGTCGCTGCTGCTCAGTGTTCAAGAGGAAGTCTGGACCCTTCTTCCCTCTCTGAGCTCAGTCCACAGCATCTCTACTGGATTCAGGTCTGGGCTCTGACCGCACCACTCCGGAAGGTGGATTTACTTTCATGTTTAGGGTCATTGTCCTGCTGCATCAGCTGACTTCTCCTGAGCTTCAGCTGTGCAGCTCCAGAGGCAGCAGAGACCCAGATCACGAGGCTCTTCCCAGAGGCGTTGGGTGGTTGAATCCAGCTGACGTGGTCTCTCACACTGCAGGACGCAGCGGTCGTAGACTCATCTCGTGTTTGACTTCGTCGGATTAGAAAGTTCATTCACTGCAAATCCCACAGTTACCGAGAGCCGGAGCGGCCGCCATCTTCAGTACGACATGATGTCAGCGGCTCTGGTCGGATGTGCAGCTAGCTCAACACACTGGTTATAAGACACAGTGTTGTT
>NW_019512916.1:0-1602 GCF_002814215.2 Seriola lalandi dorsalis
CATAGGAGAAATTACAGATGAGTTATAGACGGATTATGAATGGAAGCTGTTTATATGTGATAGATTTATTCTGATTATACCTGTTAAACTTCTCTGTTCTCTTCTCACATCCTCTCTTCTTCTGTTCTCTCACTTTTTACTTTCACTCAGAGAAGTGTTTAACAATTAGTTTTCAAAGTGTTGATTAATCTGTGATAATTGTTTTTTTTCTCTATGACATGTCAAAAACAGTGAAAATGTAGCTGCAGCAGATGTGTTCATGTTTGTCGAGTCGCTAACCAGAAAATATTTGGCTTTTTTACATGACAAACAATTAAGTGATTATTGATTAACCCTCTGGAGTCCATCTGTGGCAACTGTTTTATTACAGTTACATTATATATCATGTAGAGACAAGCTGAGGACATCAGCTGAAAGTGCTGATGTGGGACTTTCACACATGATCAGTCTGAATTGTTCGTATTTTCCGTTATTTTCCGTGATTTATAATTTTAGTGAAAAAGGCACAAAAATAAAATCCCTTTACATGTAAATAAACGGTATTATAGTTTTGTTACATGTTCCTGCTGCATTAGTGTGAACAAATAGTAAAAGAATAGTTTTTACAGCTTTGAGCTTTTCTATTCTATTTTCTATTTTCTGTTCCTTGGTTTTTGTTGTTGGGACGACCGTGGCTCCTTCACACAGGAAAAACTAACCAGCAGAGTTCTGTTCACTCAGTGTAATTAAACTAATTAATGTTAGTAGGTTAATGAGCTCTCTCCAAACTGCTGACTGGACTCTGCCAAAGATCGTTTGTGAGTGAAGACACATGACTCATCCAGTGAACTGCGTCTGTGTAGTTCACCAGAGAAACGATCAGCTGATCGCAGCTCGTTAAACACAGCAGAGTCATTAGATCGATATCTGGAGCTCGTTAAGATCAGAGTCCTGGATCAGGATCATGTTCTGGTTGTCAACATTAATTAGCAGCTGCCTCTGATCCCAGGTCTGAACTAAACTTTATTTATAACTTCAGCCAGTGACAAATGAGGAAGTAAAACCCACTAAGATTGACCAGGATCTGATGCTGGATCTGGATTTCAGTCAACACCAACCTGACTAACCACCTGGTCTCCCCCACTTGCAGGTTTAGCCGGTCACCATGGCGACAGACATTGGCTCGCCGCAGCGCTTCTTCCACATGCCGCGTTTCCAGCACCAGGCGCCGCGGCAGGTGTTCTACAAGAGGCCGGACTTCGCGCAGCAGCAGGCCATGCAGCAGCTCACCTTCGACGGGAAACGCATGAGGAAGGCCGTGAACCGCAAAACCATCGACTACAACCCATCTGTCATCAGATACCTGGAGGTGACCACACCTGGAATCACTTAAACCTCAGTTAGAACTGATCCGAGGGGGGTTCACTTGAAACGAGGCGTTGGTCCACCGGGGGGCGCTGTGAGAAGATCTGACCGTACCACAGACATTCAGATGGATATGTCCACCTGTTGTTACAGCTGGTTTTTCAACATGACATTCAAAATATTCGGTGACCAGTTAAACTAGTTAAATCACACACTAGTTAAATCACATTAGTTAAATCGGACACTAGTTAAATCACA
>NW_019512917.1:0-396 GCF_002814215.2 Seriola lalandi dorsalis
TGAAGGACCTCCTGATTCAAATTTAGTTGTCATTAATTTAATTTCATTCATGATTTTGGAGACATGGCAGAAGAAGGAGCAGCTGGGTCAGCTCATCCTCGTGTCAATCAAGTAGGATTTAACCTCATGTAACCATATGCAATCAAAGTAAGGTATCTATATCCAGACAGCAGCTGAAGCAAACCGGTGCAAATATCTGGATTTATCATCAGATGTGAAATGTGGCCTAAATAGAAAATATTCAGTGGATGTAAAATGTGTTTTTAGTCTCCGAGTTTGTTCTGCGCCTGCAGGGAAACCTTCTTGTGACTCATGCAAAACTAAAGCTGAAAAGCCCCCCCAGCCACCTGACCAGCCCTTTCATCTCTCCCCCTGCTCACCTATGGGCTATACGGA
>NW_019512918.1:0-428 GCF_002814215.2 Seriola lalandi dorsalis
TGCACTCCATCATTGTGGCTCTGGCCGTGTGTGTGTGTGTGTGTGTGTGTGTTCATATGTGGATGGATGTATGTGTGCGAGCGAGCGGGCGAGTGAGTGAGAGAGGGGGTATCTTCCAATCCGTGAGTTGCCAGTGTGTGTGTGCTCCAGCCTCGGTGGTCGCGATGCTCTCGGTTCCTGCGTCTCTGTAAGTGTCCGCTCGCCTCCTTCACCCGTGCCTACTCTTTATCTCCTCATCACACTTCCTCTTCTTCTACTTTTCTTCACTTCTTCCCCTTTTTCTTCGTCCTCCTCTTCTTCTCTTTTTCTTAAATCATACAGTTGTTAAAATTCACTTGGAGTCACTTTTGATGGAAAAAAAGCTGATGAAGAAGAGTTTGGTAGAGTTTTAGAGGATGGTTTGTCTTTTATTTGTTTCATATGTAGTT
>NW_019512919.1:0-1314 GCF_002814215.2 Seriola lalandi dorsalis
GTGCTCTGATTTCGACTCTCCACCTCTGCTACTGCTGTGAATTCATGAGTTGAAATTTACCAAGGTTGAACTCTGTGTGAAAGATTCATCTCATTCCAGCCGATCATGGCAGTTCCACTGAAATGAATTAATTTTGCTGTGAAATTTCATGGTTAAATGCTGGTTTGATTGTGTCTTCATCTGTTACTGTGGATCAACGGTTCCTAATGTGGGTGTTAGGAGCAACCAATGCATCACAAGATCATTCTGTGGTGGTGCATTTACCAGGACAGGAAATAAGAAGTATCGGTGTGTTTGTATGTATTCCTGAAGTATTCTGTGTCCGATTGTGATGTTTCAGAACAGACACATCCACATAGCTGTTCACATGTGTGGGTGTTTCTGTTATTTATTTGAACGTCTTTAACAATAATAAGGACGTCCACATAAATCGCAGAAACACCCACACCACCAGCGGCAGGTGTACCTGTCCTCTGTTACAGAGGACAGGTACACCTGCCGCTTATACAAGTTGTATTATTGACCTACAGTGGGCTCCAAAAGTCTGGTGTTTTTCAGTCCTTTACCCAACTCTCGTAAATACTTGTAGAACACACAGATGTGCAGGAATCTAAGTTCTTCCTGTTTTTACGTTTTACAGTCCATTTTACTGCCTCACATTGTTGCAGCTGGGATCATTCTGTTGCGGGTTTTGGTCACAGGGAGCTTCCGGAACAGAAACATATCACCACCTAGCTGTACTGCCTGTTAACAATGTGATAATCTATAGGACCAAAGCTGTGCAGTCAGAACTTCAGTACAGTAAAATAAAACTGAACACACGCCTCATTGTGACCTGTATGATACCGTAAAAGTTTTCTTTGTATGTCTGAGTGTCAGAAGCTCCACATGTTCAAAGAGGATCTAAATGCTGTTCATTTGGAAGCTATAGTTACCCCAACTCTATTAGTAAAGTAAAAGGCCCAGATGTGTCATTGCCTTAAATTGCTTAATGACCTAGTTTTGATATAAAGAGAAGTCTTGGAGTCTGGTTTAAAGGGAAAAACAGAGGACTTTTACGCTGAACTGTGAGGAAATGGAGACCTGGAGGGTCCAAGATGGAGGAAGCTATTGTTAGCAGCTGTGTGGCACCATCCACTTGCATTTCCCCTCCTCTGACAGAGTGAAAAGCACTCCACAAACCGTGAGACAGGAGTCGATGATAGAAGTGCATCTTTTGAATAAACTGTGTGAACTAATTGTCCCACAAATGACAATTAGCAAGCTAGTTAGCTTGAAGAAGTCTCCCTCTTCAATACGTCTTTATTGAAAGAA
>NW_019512920.1:0-692 GCF_002814215.2 Seriola lalandi dorsalis
CTCAATCTGCTCGTCTGGTTCACAGTTTTACACTCCTCCATTTCCTGTATGCACTGCATTGTGGGATAACGTGTTCAAATTGCCAGTGAACATCTCGTGGTATTCCCTTTCTCACATAGCCAGCCCAGTCTTGAATGGCTTGTTTGTAATTGTTTAAACCAATCACGATTTGTCTCGAGCGGCGCTGGGTCCAGGATGCAGCGACGGTGTCGGTGGGGAACTTGTCTATAGGTGGAACATTTGCACGTGGGGAGGCGAGCGCACTGACATTAAAATGGCAAAGAAAATGCCACAAAAACAGCAGCGATGTATGTCGACTGTGTCAATCTAAATCTTCATCCCAATTTGCCATTCTCAGTGTGCAGGTTGCTCGAGGTTGTCATTGTTGTTGTTGTTTCCTGTAGCGAAAGGGATTTTGGAAACGTTACCAAGCAGGAGAAGCGGAAAGGGAACAGCCTGGAGTAAGTGTCCAATAGCAGGTTTATACCCGCAGCCTACATCCAGTGAGTCAGACAGGGTCTTCCAAATGAGCTGCCAATCAACTTCTCCAGTATCTTCGGCAAATCACTTTAAAATTTTTGGTTTCTTCTTTGCGTCTTCCTTTGCTGCTTCAGCTGCTTTCTCTCTTCAGACTCCACTAAACTTACAGCCATTTATGAATCCTGAGCCAACTTTTATGAGCAGCTTGAGGC
>NW_019512921.1:0-750 GCF_002814215.2 Seriola lalandi dorsalis
CACACACACACACCTAACCCTAAATAAAGTATCTATGTATTTATACACACAAGTATATGATGTAAATCTGTTAAACGACTTCCTGTCGCAGCCGTTTCTCCCGCCGACGTCAACTACGGCGAGACCCTCAGCACTCTGCGCTACGCCAACCGAGCCAAGAACATCATCAACAAGCCGACCATCAACGAGGACGCCAACGTCCGGCTGATCAGAGAACTGCGGGCTGAAATCGCCCGGCTGAAGGCTCTGCTGATTCAGGGTAACCAGGTAAACGACCTCTGACAGGAGCTAAATACCGCCACGCTGTGTGACGGGCGAGGACGTTGTCTCTGACCCGTGTGTCTGTTTGTCAGATCGCTCTGCTGGATTCGCCCACCGCTCTGAGCATGGAGGAGAAACTGCACCAGAACGAAGCCAGAGTGAGTCCGTTCGGCGTCTTCACCTGCCGCTCTCCGGTCAGCAGCTGGAGGTCATGTGATCTGACGTGTGGTTCTCTGTGTTCAGGTTCTGGAGCTGACGAAAGAATGGACCAACAAGTGGAACGAGACGCAGAACATCCTCAAGGTGAGAAGCTTGTGTTTGTGTGTCCTCCGCCCGGCGACAGGCAGAGCGGCGGCCATTTTGTTTCTTAGGTTGTCCGTCCGCCTCTTTCTCGTGGACACGTTGAGGGAACTTTTGGAGGTCAAAGGATTGTGGATAATATTATTTCTATAATATATAATTATAATAATAATAATAATATAATATTAT
>NW_019512922.1:0-1689 GCF_002814215.2 Seriola lalandi dorsalis
TTTTCTGCATGAATATGGAAATTATGACTGTGCTGCTGTTTTGCAGAGGTGGACTAAAGGAAATGCCCAGATTATTATTTTCAGCATTCACCACCTCATATTATCGCATATCAGACAGAATGTCAGAGGTTAGCGTTGAATCTCTGCAGGCAGACAATATTGGATAGATGTGTGTCTGGTGGAGTGTAGAGCATAATGACATCTGGTAATGTGGAGTGGATGTTTCACTGCTTTACACACAACACTTTCAGGCCCCAACCCCAACTTTGGCCATTAAAAGGAATAAATGGTCCTAACTTAATTCATTAATATTTGTATTGAGACATCTCCACAGAAACATTTCTGATCCATCACTTGGTAAAATTGCAACCACCGTCAGGGAATGTAATCAATGAGCCCATCTGAAACCTTCTACTCTCCCACCTTTCTGCTTAATAATTCAACAACAAGCATAGCCTCTGTGGGCATTCACTGTGAAAGAGAGCACATGACCTCCAGCACAGCAGCAGGTGGTGGAACGGCAAGAGACTGCAGTGTGCAGAAATTGATGTTAAGTTACTTTTCTCTTTAATGCTATTTTGGTGGCCTTTGCCAGGGCTTCTGCGTATTTTTAAAAACAGGAAACATATTGATCTATTGCCACAAGTGAATTAGTATTGAAAAATTATAACACAGAGGATGGTGTTTGATGATTTCAGCAATATTACACTTCTGACACCAGCTGGTTTGCAATGTTGTATCACTCAGTGTTCATTTATTAAATATAACCGAATGATTGCACACCAGAACAATGGTACAAGATGACTTTTGCATGTTGCAAAACTTACTGTAATGTAATATAATATAATGTCAGTAAATTGTAGTATAAGTATTATGTATTATATACTGTATAGTGTGTACATATATATATATATATATATATATATATATATATATATAGCAACACTATAAAAGGACTGTTTATAGGCATGTTTAAATTGTCATACACAAGCACTAAACTGCAGTTGCTTACAAAGTTATGTCACCACCAAATTGAAGCTATAATTACTTTATAAAGCATTTTTCTGTCTTTAGGAATTACTTTTGGAGTGCTCAAGATTTACAAAAATAGAATCTGCACCAGTCAAAGGGCGAAACAAGTGACACTGACCCAGATATTCAGACAGTCTGATAAAATGGAGCTGTCAGTGATGTCAAAGGCGTCATAGTAGGAGCACAGAGAACTGCAATATTAAAGCTATTTTAATTCTAAATAGTCTACACATGCAAATGAGTCCAAGCAAGAGTCTGCAGACATCAAAAGTCTGCAATTTTTCGATTGAGCAGACCTTTCAAGCAGCAGACGCTTTGACTTGTCGTAGCAGGAAAAACACAGGTGGAACTAATGACCTTAACGATGGCTTCATTCCAATTAAGTATCCTAGTAGTGACGGAGCTCACACACGTACAAGAGATGGAGTGCAGCCATCATTAATGTTATCAATTACACCTGTGTTTGACAAGTCAGACTGTCACTTACGAGTATGACACTTAACACCAGCCAAGACATCTGAGAGGGAAATGTTATTTTTAAAAGGAGACTGAGAATCCCATTCGACCATAAATGGACCAGAAGGAAAACATATTTCATGTAACCTCTTTTCAAGTGACATGGCAGGATAAAAAAAGATGTCATTTCAGTTATTTATA
>NW_019512923.1:0-1324 GCF_002814215.2 Seriola lalandi dorsalis
TGTGTTAGGTTTTCTGTGTTTCTTGCATGCGAGTACCTGCGTTGGTAAGTTGTCCTCTGAGCCTCCTGATCTCGACCATGGCTTTATACCGGAGGCCGTTCTCCTCACAAAACTTGGGAGTACAGCCAGCAAATTCACAAGCACCAACTGCGCCTGCAGTCACATGTATCCAGAAATAAATCAAATGTGATCATAGACTTTTATGTGCCTCAATCAATCATTCCTCAATCAAGTCTCAGTTAACTTGTTTAAACCATGAGCCTCCTGAACTCTCACCATGAAATCTTTATTCATGCTGAAACCTAAAGGAAGATTTTGATTCTGAAGTCTCATCTTGGGACCTTTAAAATCAATATACAGTTCAATACCGTTCAGTCAAATCTGAACAAATGTAAGCTTACCCAGCATGACCATGAGGTCCCCCAGTAGGAGTGAGGCTCCTTGCCCAGCCCACAACCTCCTCATTTGGGTCAGCCGAGCTCGACGCTGGGTGAGCTTGGAGCTCTCATCTTCATTACCTGCAGGTCTGAGGAGAGAAAAAGATGTGTGTGAAATATAAAAACATAGCTAACTTACAGCTTCACTGTTGTATGCCTGTCCACATATAATAAAAGCATTACACATGAAGAACGCAGCAGTCAGTGCGTTGCAGGTTTGATGCAGTTATTGCAAGCAAAGGTTATACAACCAAATGGTATATGTTGTTTATCTTAAATTACTTTAAGACAATGCTATGTCTAGGTATTTTACACATCTACATGTAGCTTAATACCAAGAAATAAAAGTTGAAATTCTGAACTCTTGTCTCATATTTCTCTTTTGATCTTAAACCTAAATGTCCAGTAGTTTCGGAGGGTGAGTGACAACAGGGAAGGTCAAAAAGTACCTGTCTGTTTTGTTGAACTTGGGCAGGTGATCCATATGCAAAATTAAGGGAACTAAACAAATTAACTTCCTGTTTTGTGTCTCGATCTAAGGTTGAACCAACAGCAGTAAAAAGTTTACAGCTCTAATGCAGAAGACGTAACACAGAACTCTCTCCACCACCTTTCACATTTTAATATTAGTTAATCTCTTCTTTTCCCCAGATAATATGTCTTTACCTCAACGTGGACAACCAGGAAAACAGGACAACCGACTTTATCAAGATTTGGACTTGGGCTTTGAAAAAAAGAGGTGAGCTTTTTCCGACCTTTCCAGCAGAATAAAAGTGTCTCATCAGGTGCATCGTGAATACCTAGTTGGAAACCTGCTTAAAGTTAGTAGCTTTAGTAGTTTTTTAAGAGTGAGAGAAGTACTTTTATATTTTTCAGAGTAAATGTTA
>NW_019512924.1:0-1493 GCF_002814215.2 Seriola lalandi dorsalis
TGTGTGTGTGTGTGTGTGTGTGTGTGTGTGTGTGTGTGAGAGTGTGTGTGTGTGAGAGTGTGTGTGTGTGAGAAAGGGGAAGAAGTGCAGCACTAAAGTGAGTGAGTTTATATGTGATCAAACTGGAGTTGGTTCAGAGAAGAAGCAGCTCTGAGTTCAACGTCTTTCTCTTGATTCTTGTTGATGAACTTTTCTGTCTCTTTGAGCTCCGTTTTTGTTCAGGGTTCATTTTAACTTGTGATTTCTGTCTTCTTGGATGCAAATGTAAAATTGTTCCCGTAGAAACCACTGATAAACAAACAGTAGACAAGAAGATTTGAATGTTGCACGGACAAGAATCATCACTGCTGAGTTTTTATGCATCAAAGAGTTAAATCTCACCTTCGTGAACAGCTTTAGAGGAGATTTCCAAGTATCCAGATATATATTGTGTATTGTGATATTATTCATACACAATATAAATAACATCTACTACTGTGTGGATCATTGTTTCGTTGTACAGGCCTCTTTTCACTTTCACTTTCTTGCTGACGGCAGGACATTTTTCATCCATAATCTTCTGGTGTTTCCTTGAATCTGTTGATGCATCAACAGAAGTGTCCGGACTTGTTTAGTGGGTGTGGCACTTGTTTCCATAATGACTCCGTCTTAATGAGATGTTGCTTTGCGAACTGATTTAGTGTTGAGGTCACAGGTCAGGTGTCCTCCTGGTGACTTTTGCAGATGTTGCAGTTTTATCTGAAAGTTTTCCTGGTCGCTCTTTCGATCTTTGTTTCTACTGCTCTCCTCACCTGTCGTGTCTTCAGTTAGCAGTTAGCTTCTTCTTCTTCTCGGTCCGAGGAGCCTGAGGTTGTTGAGTGTTACCTGACGACTGACTGTTAACTAGCCGTACATCATAACTTAGTGGATCGATTCATATCTTAGACTAAGATCTGAACATTTTTTAAGACAAATGCAGAAATGTAGATCAATCCAAAGCCAGGCAGTCATTCTCTAGTTGGCAGCCCCAGTATTGACAGTTTATGTTGAGAAGTATTTTCCCTCCCTCTTTGACATTTAAGATCATTCTCTGTTGTATCCCTCTGTGTGTTTTAAAGGACGTTATTTGAACCACATACACTGTAGGAAACTTATTGGTGAGAGCACAGACGACCGGTCAAATACTCTGCAGTGTATAATGGTGGTGTCTTCTTTCCCTGACAGCACTGCTCAACATGGAGAAGATTCTGGAGAAAATAGTGGCCATGGTGAGGCAATACCCGGCCGGGATCCCCCTGAAAAAACTGTCTGTGTTCTACAACCAGACGTACCACAAGAACCTGACTCTGTCCGACCTGGGCTTCAACTCCATGCCTAAACTGGTGGCGTCTCTGGATAGATATCTGGTCGTGAAGGGGGAACTGGTGTTTCACAGGGACCATGATGGAGATGGAGCTGGAGCTGGAGGTGCAGCTGGAGGTGGAGCATCAGCTGCAGCTGGAGCATCAGCTGGA
>NW_019512925.1:0-428 GCF_002814215.2 Seriola lalandi dorsalis
GTGTGTGTGTGTGTGTGTGTGTGTGTGTGTGTGTGTGTGTGTGTGTGTGTGTGTGTGAGAGTGTGTGTGTGTGAGAGTGTGTGTGTGTGAGAAAGGGGAAGAAGTGCAGCACTAAAGTGAGTGAGTTTATATGTGATCAAACTGGAGTTGGTTCAGAGAAGAAGCAGCTCTGAGTTCAACGTCTTTCTCTTGATTCTTGTTGATGAACTTTTCTGTCTCTTTGAGCTCCGTTTTTGTTCAGGGTTCATTTTAACTTGTGATTTCTGTCTTCTTGGATGCAAATGTAAAATTGTTCCCGTAGAAACCACTGATAAACAAACAGTAGACAAGAAGATTTGAATGTTGCACGGACAAGAATCATCACTGCTGAGTTTTTATGCATCAAAGAGTTAAATCTCACCTTCGTGAACAGCTTTAGAGGAGATTTC
>NW_019512926.1:0-843 GCF_002814215.2 Seriola lalandi dorsalis
GACAGCAAGCCTTTCCTTGGCAACGAGTCGCCGACACGGCGGCGTCAGATGAGGGCGCTGCAGAGTGCAGCGGCAGGAGGAGGGGTCATCCAGGACAGGAAGATGATGCTCCAAGAGAAGAAGAAGCTGGGGTCAAGGAGCGGCAGCGTGGAGACGGAGGACAGCGGGCTGGAGGAGGAGGCGGGGCTTAGCGACAACGGTGAAGCCAAAACCGAACACAGCGACATCGAGTTCAAGAAACAGACCGACAGACCGAAGGTAGAGTCGCTCGTCACAACGAGCAGAGACACATACGACATGTTTACACTGAGTTACTGTCAATTTACATTTAAAGCTTTTACTATCAATATTTTTATGATCAATCAATCATCAATTGTTGACTGTAATTCATCTTACTGTTTTGGTTTCATCAAAAGACACAGTTTGATTCAGTCTCTGAACCCAGGTGTGTGTTACCTGGCAGGTGTGTGTTACCTGTCAGGTACTAAATCTGCAGCCAGCCAATGAGCAGAGTGGAAAATGTTGCTGTGAATAATCAAACCGTAGCAAAACAGAGAGAATATTAAACAGACATTCATAAAGTATATAATATAATTATTATAATATAATGTTGTTCTACAGCTGCAGGATGTAAATAAACTCTCTGCTGCCCCCAAGTGGCCAAAAAATAAAATGCACCAATATAAAACAAATAAACAACTACTATCTAATAACTAATATCCAAACCTATTATGTGATGCCAGAGGTCATCTGTGATTGGTCCATCGGACTGTCATTAGTGACGAGCTCACACAGGAGCTGAGATGACCTCACGTCATTACCCTTTAATTCTGTTTTGAGACG
>NW_019512927.1:0-1631 GCF_002814215.2 Seriola lalandi dorsalis
AAGGTCTTGCCCTTTGTCTCCGGGACTTTAATGAAGGTGAAGATGAAAAAGATGATGAGGAAGGCGGTGAAGATGAGGAAGACCCACGGCCCGCACAGCTCCTGGGGAGGGAAGAGAAGATGGTCAGGGTTCTGTAGATTATTGATTTTACATCTTCAGAGTTCTCATGTTATAAATGTTAAATGATCTTGAAGAAGGATAGAAGGCAGTGAAACAGGAAATAGATACAAAGAAAAAGTAAAAGACAAGTGGTGGAAAGTAACTAAGTACATTTACTCTACTATTGCAGCAGTTGTATAGTAGTTGTACTTTACACGAGTATTTCCATTTCCTTCTACTGTATACCTCTACTCCACTACAATACAGAGGGAAATATTCTACTTTTTACTGTATTACATATATTTTAAGGGCTATAGTTACTTTTCAGATGAGATGCAGTGAATCAAAACCTTTTTGGCTTTTGACCCTTTAATAAAAAGCATTTTTCTCGTTAAAACAGACTTTTCACACAAAATCTGATCCACTTTTTCACAAGAATCAGAGCTTAGAGAAAAGAGGTGAAATCTTTAAAAACAGAACTTCCATTAAATCACCACAGATTTATCTTGTGACTCTCTGGAGGGGCCGGACCCCTGGAGTAAGATTTACCAGACTACACTAGGTGAACTGAATAGAAACAAACAAAATGCTGCTGAAGCACCGATGCATCATTATTGACAATCTAATAATGTCAGACAGAGGCAGACATCATCTTTCCTCTCTGATACTTTTACTTCAGTAGATTTTTGAATGCAGTATTTTTACATTCTAGAACTGGTACTTTAACTTAAGTAAAGGATCTGAAAACTTTTTCCACCAGTGTGAAAGACAAAAGAAAAGAGAAAGAGGGACAGAAGGAAATAAAAAACACAACTAGAGAAACATCTAAAATGGTCTGATTTAAAGATTTTATATAAAAGAAGTAAAAGAAGCAAAAGAACAGAAGATAACAGTCAAAACTAAACCCAAACCAGGTCCTAACTCGTCCAAACCCGGGCGACTGCCCCTCCCTTACCTCTAGTTTGGGGAAGCTTATTCCAACGAGGAAGTTGGCCGTCCAATTGCAGCAGCCGGCCACAGCCATGGCCGCCGGGCGGGGCCCCTGGGAGAACAGCTCGGCCACAATGAACCACGGGATTGGACCTGGTCCCAGTTCAAACATGGCAACAAACATCATGACAGCCATGATGGCCACAATGCTCATAGCAGGAATGTGCTTCTGCTCAGACAGAGGGAGAGAGACACAACACACAGGAAATGTTGAATAGTCACAATTCTGACTTTCTGAGGTCATTCTTAACCTTTACTCACAACATGCTGTAGTCATACAATGAGTACGGTGCCCTCTACATCTAATGATGTGAGCCAGTAGCACCTTGTAGCAAAAATACATTTATTCGATGTACTGCATACAACACAGGATGTTTTTATGTATTACTTTGTTGGGCAGGCGATGAACACTATGGAAGATGAGATCCAGAGTTTTAAGATCAATCGCAAAGTTCTGGCAAAAGGTCATAATTCTGAGTTTCAGTTGTTTTATAGGAATGTTGGGTCACATGATAATGTGTAATGTGTGAAAAGTGTCACTC
>NW_019512928.1:0-996 GCF_002814215.2 Seriola lalandi dorsalis
AAGGTCTTGCCCTTTGTCTCCGGGACTTTAATGAAGGTGAAGATGAAAAAGATGATGAGGAAGGCGGTGAAGATGAGGAAGACCCACGGCCCGCACAGCTCCTGGGGAGGGAAGAGAAGATGGTCAGGGTTCTGTAGATTATTGATTTTACATCTTCAGAGTTCTCATGTTATAAATGTTAAATGATCTTGAAGAAGGATAGAAGGCAGTGAAACAGGAAATAGATACAAAGAAAAAGTAAAAGACAAGTGGTGGAAAGTAACTAAGTACATTTACTCTACTATTGCAGCAGTTGTATAGTAGTTGTACTTTACACGAGTATTTCCATTTCCTTCTACTGTATACCTCTACTCCACTACAATACAGAGGGAAATATTCTACTTTTTACTGTATTACATATATTTTAAGGGCTATAGTTACTTTTCAGATGAGATGCAGTGAATCAAAACCTTTTTGGCTTTTGACCCTTTAATAAAAAGCATTTTTCTCGTTAAAACAGACTTTTCACACAAAATCTGATCCACTTTTTCACAAGAATCAGAGCTTAGAGAAAAGAGGTGAAATCTTTAAAAACAGAACTTCCATTAAATCACCACAGATTTATCTTGTGACTCTCTGGAGGGGCCGGACCCCTGGAGTAAGATTTACCAGACTACACTAGGTGAACTGAATAGAAACAAACAAAATGCTGCTGAAGCACCGATGCATCATTATTGACAATCTAATAATGTCAGACAGAGGCAGACATCATCAGAGACGACATTTTATCTTTCCCCTCTGATACTTTTACTTCAGTAGATTTTTGAATGCAGTATTTTTACATTCTAGAACTGGTACTTTAACTTAAGTAAAGGATCTGAAAACTTTTTCCACCAGTGTGAAAGACAAAAGAAAAGAGAAAGAGGGACAGAAGGAAATAAAAAACACAACTAGAGAAACATCTAAAATGGTCTGATTTAAAGATTTTATATAAAAGAAGTAAAAGAAGCAAAAGAA
>NW_019512929.1:0-742 GCF_002814215.2 Seriola lalandi dorsalis
TTAACGCTGCTCCTGATATTTCCCCTTTAAAACCTCAAATTGCGACTTTATTCTCATCATGACTATTTTCTTGAAATATGATTTTATTCTCATAGTTTAGATTTTTAAACCCAGTTTACTTTGAGTTTGATGTAATGTGGAGTAAAAACTACTGTGTTGGCAGTAATCACCATACCACACTGTTAAAAAACAAAAATACTCCATTACAGGTAAAATACATTCAAAATCTCACTTAAACAGTTTAATCAGAATAATGTTGCTACTTCTAACTGTGAGATATAAAAAGGAGTTAACACTGATGTAAAATGTAAGCAGCATTTTTCTGTTCTGTCATAATGATCATTTTCATTATGTATCATTTTTATTGTCAAAGAATTTCTGGATTATTTCCAGATTAAGTGACTGTTTGGTTTTAAACTCATTTTTTACATGGAAAAGGATGATTATCAAAATAGCTGCCTGCCTATTTATTAATCAACTTATCATTGCAGTTACTTGTACATGCTGTTATGAGGTTTTATTAATAACCAAATAACAGATGCAAAACTGTTCATCTGCAATGTGATTAGTAACTGCAGCTGTCAGATAAATGTAAAGAATAAAGTTAAGTCCAAGCTCTTCAAAATTGTGCTGATGTACTCATATTATTATGGTCTATTTTACAGAATAGTGAGTCTCTTGGTATAAATATATAATATAAGGTTGATATAAATATTATCTGTAATTCATTTTAGTTACTGAC
>NW_019512930.1:0-975 GCF_002814215.2 Seriola lalandi dorsalis
GTCTGAGTGCTTGGTCAGATTCATAGCCTAACGTTTACTTATTCTTTAATAATATGGTTCATTTTTTTAAATCAAAATGTTGTTTTAGACTATTAATTTCTTGCACGGCTGACAATATTTAACATTTGAGAGAGTTTTCAAATGATATCCAGTATGTTTGTGTAAAAAACAACTTGGGTGACTATAGTCTGGAGGTGTACAACTGGCCTAATCTTCCAGTCAGAGAAAATGCAGCAATTTCACTCCTTCAGATGAAACATTTATTCCAAACATACACTGGTTTCCAAGCATGAGGAGTTGTTAATATGACAGGTACATTACATGTGGTTTGTGATATCTCTAACAGGAAATAATAATGACTTCACAGCACATTTAGAATTTAACATGGGGTATTTGTTACATGAATGAAAAGTAATGCTACCTAATAACCACAAGGGGTCAGGGCATGGACATGAATGAACACTAACATGGCGCTGATGTCCAGGTGTGTAGAAGGTCACATGACCGGACAAGACACTGTGTCACGGAAATCAGTGCCTCCTTGCGCTAGTTTTAGCAACATGACAGGAGGTAACACAGTCAATAGAGTAAATCAGAGTTGGTATAACGATGCTAATTGTAGCCTATAAACTACTTGAGTACCGTAGTTACATGAGTACCTTGTGGGTTAAGCTAATAGCCAGCTAATGATCTCATCAGCTCCTGAACACTACTACTGTCGACAGTCGGTATTATATCGCGATGGACACATACCATCAGATATTATTTGACAGAACTTACGTTGTCATCGACGGACACTGCTGTAACAAAGGATATTCATGGAAGAAAAGACCAGCAGAGAGAGGTTAGTTAATTATTCATACAGTAGTCTGTCGAAGGGGAAGCATGCATGTGCACAGTCTCTGAGGCAGAGCAGGTGTGCCGTGCTGTGATGTCACTTGACCTCCAGCAGGGACATTTTATACAGCCTGGGCC
>NW_019512931.1:0-1493 GCF_002814215.2 Seriola lalandi dorsalis
GATCACAAGAAAAACTCACAAACAGAGCATCAAAATAAAAAACAGCTGAGCTGCTCGAATAATGTTTTCAGAAGATAATTTGAGTGGCGTCGCACTGCAAAAAATATCGCCTACATATGTATTACTCGAGACTCCCACGTGGAATAAAATCATCAGCTTTGTATTTTCTTATTCACTGTGTGGGTGTCATGAACTGGCCACTTTACAGTAAAGCGCAGCCTGTCACAGTGGATACGGGATTATGTTTTCTGTGGGTAAATGAATAGGTTTTATTTGAAAGTATTGAAAGTTCAAAGGGCATACTGAAGGAGAGAAGATGCCCTTTGATATTAATGGATTAACATATTTTCAGCTTGAAAGTGGATTTGATTTATGCAAGAGCCCTCGAGGTTATTGTGTGATTCTTCCACCCCCAATGACAGAAGGCAAGGTTTTATCACAACACCCTGCAGCTGCAGCGCATTCAGCATGTTCACTGGGACAAACACTTAGCGAGGACTGTTACTGAGAGGCTCTTACTGTTTGTTCAACTACTTGTTTAGTCTCACTTGTACGTTACATAAATGTACAGTGGAGGCTTGACATGTTATTTTTCTTAGGGGTAAAAATTATACTTTTTGTTTACAACAGACCTTTTCCAACATGTTTTTAATTAATAAACATTATCTATGCTATTAGAGACACTTTCTGTTTACCCTGTTTGCAAATATGTTCTTTTGGAGGTTAAAGGTAAAATGCCAATGATAACGATAACAATAGCGGGTGCTTGCACTTATTTCTAAAATGTCTTGTTTTTGTGTCTTCATTGCCAAAATACATCTGCATTTCACAGCCAGATAGCTCGGAAAACTGCGACTGTGCTGAAGCCACAATGAAGTCTTCAGAGTTAACATATGTTGCATGTTGGGTCAAATCTGCAGAAGCAAAAACGCAGCATGTTTCGTCAAAAACACAGAAGGTCGGCTGAGTAACTTTGCTGAAATTGGGCAGATTTAACTTGTTGAGCTGATTTAGAGTTGATGTTATGAGCCCTGCAAAAAAAAAAAAAAAGGAACACCACTATCACTGATGCTAATGCAGCTGAAACCAGGAAATTCACTCTCACAGGTTGACATCTGCACCTCTACACCTGCAGTTCTAGTCCAGCACTGCTCCATCTACTGGTAAGAAAAGTAGCAGCAGCAGCAGCAGTTTGGATCCCCTGTACAATCTGCACACTGCAGACAGGACCTTCTCGTTTAGACCAAATGGAGACAAATGGAGACGTGCTGATGTGCGCCATCTACAGGCAAGCAAAGCAATAGCTTCTACAATTGTGACAGTCAATTCATTGAGCATGGAGTGCAGTGAGGTAATTTTCTTATTTCTAGTTGCCATTAGTGTACGCGAGTGTTTGAAGATTTATATGTTAAATGTTAAACTGGTAAATGTTTGTTTAGCAGGAACATATTCCAGTGAAATCACGAGGAGAATGCAGAGTTCATGCTGCCAGG
>NW_019512932.1:0-999 GCF_002814215.2 Seriola lalandi dorsalis
TACACCTGCAGTTCTAGTCCAGCACTGCTCCATCTACTGGTAAGAAAAGTAGCAGCAGCAGCAGCAGTTTGGATCCCCTGTACAATCTGCACACTGCAGACAGGACCTTCTCGTTTAGACCAAATGGAGACAAATGGAGACGTGCTGATGTGCGCCATCTACAGGCAAGCAAAGCAATAGCTTCTACAATTGTGACAGTCAATTCATTGAGCATGGAGTGCAGTGAGGTAATTTTCTTATTTCTAGTTGCCATTAGTGTACGCGAGTGTTTGAAGATTTATATGTTAAATGTTAAACTGGTAAATGTTTGTTTAGCAGGAACATATTCCAGTGAAATCACGAGGAGAATGCAGAGTTCATGCTGCCAGGAGCGTCATCCTGCTCGGAGACAAGGTGGGTCCGGACTACATGTGCTACATGGCTTGGTGGCTTATTATAAGGATCATAAACTGAGTGATCTGTGTTAATGATTTACTAACATTCATTCCTGTGGACTCTCTGGTTTATTATTCATGTAAAGTGACTCACTTTTGAATGACTTTTTAATGATTGTAGTTTTGATGGCATCTTACTATGTGGAAGTGATAAAGTTGTGGTGGTTTTAACTTCCTTTCCTGGGAAGAATCTGCAGCCTGGCAAATATGAACTGTTGGTATAGCTAGAGAGACTGTTGTGTTAATCCTAAAAGATATACCTCCAGTTCTTAGACTGATAAATCTGTGTGAGAAAGCAGGTGAATTGCATTTACCTTTCCTTCATTGCCACTGCTGACGTGCCCTCGAGCAAGGGACTTAACCTTGGATAGGTCCATCAGTGCTGCTCAGTGAATGTGTGTAACTCCACTAACTGAAGGTTTCTGTGGGACACAATGAAAGAAAGTCATCACAGACAACACTACCTAAAACCAACCAGATTTTTGCAAGTTATGAAGCTGCAGAGAATTCCCTGACTTTTACCCACGATGTCAGAATGGCCTGTTTTCATTTTTCAATAGTAAAT
>NW_019512933.1:0-1383 GCF_002814215.2 Seriola lalandi dorsalis
AAAAAAATCAAAAACAAAACACTGGTAACGATGATGGAGAGGAGGATGTATCTGAAAACAGATAATTGTGCAACTCTCACCCCGACACTTCTCCATTTTAATCCTAAATCCAGTTGAAATGTTTTTAAAAAAGCAGTAAACATGGCGGTTCAAGTGAAGACAGGCGCTTGACGGGCTCAGCGCTTTCGTGTGGTCGTGCGGAACATAAACACAGCTAAATACTTGTGCAGTGAATGGCAAGGGAGCAGGTCCCGACTGGAGCAAAGGGAGGAGAGGAATAATGAGGGAAAAGTGCTACACCAAGCCTCTGATGTTCAAGTCTGCACTGGCTCTGCCATACCAACACCACCATCCGAAGACAGCACGGACACACACACACACACACACACACACACACACACACACACATCCTCCTAATCCTGAAAACAAACTGATCATAAGCACAAAGGTGACAGCTGATGATGGATCATGGATTGTGTGCGTATGCAGCTCCCAAGAATCTGTCTTTTTTTTCAGCCAGGATTTCCTAAGAATCGGTCACATCTGAACACGTCCCCGTGGAACAGTTTCAAAATCCCTATCTCTCTTCAAGATAAGATACTGATGAACTGAACCCAAAAACAATAAGATGTCACAGAGGAATCTTTTCTTTAGAACGATCATGTATTCTCTTCCATAACTTAACCCATTATCAAATCAAGGCATATCAGGCCTCGAAAATTGTTTTAATCCAGACAACAGATTTAACCGATGAGCACACGATCATTTCAGCTCTACAGATGGAAGATGTTGCTTATGTTTGAAATCGATAAAATATTTTTCGCATTATTTGACAACTGGTGTTGAAATGAAATCGCTTTATCACTTAGTAAAAGAAATTTATCTGTAATAATTTTGTTTAATCTTTTTTAAAGCTAAAATGTTTTGGTCTTAAAATCACAATTTTTCACTATTTTCTGTATTATTTTCTTTATATATCAATATATATATATCATATGATTAAGTGATAGCAAAATGAATAGTTAGCAGCAGCTCTAATGGCAATATTGCGTATGCAAAACTACAAAATACAATATAAGATATTTCGTGCAATGTCATGTGTTTTGTACGATATGCAAAACTCTTTAACCATGAAATCATTCATTTAAAAATCAACATTTTGCAAGATGGCAGCACAATACGATTCAACTGAAGGTCGAAAAGTCGATACTGAATTTCTGCCGAGCCGCTGCTGTGGACAGCAGGTTAAAAGTAGATATACACAACACAGACGTACAACGCAATGAACACACAAGCAGAGGCACCACAGCAGTGTTTGCCAACCCATTTCCTTCACATTACCGCTCTGTCACAAGCAGCTGACACACACACACACACACACAC
>NW_019512934.1:0-459 GCF_002814215.2 Seriola lalandi dorsalis
GATGTCATCCATAAATGTTGTTTTTGCTTGCCTAGAATTTGGGTTGCTGGATGATAAATAGACGAACCTGCTCTCAGCTACATGTTTGGAATCAAAGTGAATGAACGACACATCAAATGATGTAAATATGCCTGTTTGTGACATTGTGTATATTTGTGTGTGTGTATGAATAAGAAAGAGACAGTGAGGTCCCCCACCTGATAACCCAACCAGCCTCATTCATGTTTCATTACAGCCCTCAGCCCTAAAACTAGGATGGTTCCATCAAATCCTTAAACTCTGAGAGAAAGAAAGAAGAAGAAGAACATTTCATTCTTGGGGACCTTCCTAATCCCTTTGACTGCTCTCTTCAACCCCCCACTCCACACACGCGAAAAGACACACAAAAACACACACACACACACACACACACACACACACACATAAACGCACACCACATGGGCTGACTCTTCTGAGCAC
>NW_019512935.1:0-527 GCF_002814215.2 Seriola lalandi dorsalis
TGTGTGTGTGTGTGTGTGTGTGTGTGTGTGTGTGTGTGTGTGTGTGGATTCCTACATTCCTGACCCCACTCAGAGCTCTCAGTCACACAACAAGGCTTTCACTGGAAGCCTGCTAAATATTCAGTTTGTGTCTTTGACACACACACACACACATACACACACACACACACACACACACGTACGTACACACACACACACACACACACACACACAAACACACACACTTTTTAAATTCAGTTCAGAATTGTTTATGTGCCTTCATTCATTCATTCATTTTTTTTTTTTTAAACATCTTGATGAAAACAAGAGCTCTGTGCAGGACTGTGGCAGCTGTCCAGTGTGTGTGTGTGTGTGTGTGTGTGTGTGTGTGTGTCCGTCTGTCCACACCTCAAACTGTGGCCAGTTCATGCTCATGCCCGGTCCGTGGGTGTTCCTCCACCATCTGAGATCATCAGTGTCATTGGCTGCTCGGATGGTCTGACCCAGGTCCTGGTGCAGGTCTCTGAACCTGTTGGACACAGAGACTG
>NW_019512936.1:0-330 GCF_002814215.2 Seriola lalandi dorsalis
TACAACTCTCGCTAGCTGGACTACAACTGCTGCTTGCTGGACTACAACTGCTGCTAGCTGGACTACAACTGCTTCTACCTGGACTACAACTCCCGCTAGCTGGACTACAACTGCTGCTACCTGGACTACAACTGCTTCTTCCTGGACTACAACTGCTGCTAGCTGGACTACAACTGCTGCTAGCTGGACTACAACTGTGGTGGTTTTACATGTTTGTTGTTTCGGTGCTTTGACCCTTTGAGCTGCTGCTGTGTGCGACCTTGTTATTCTGAATTCAGCTACAGCTTTTTGTTGTAGCCACATCTCAATGTTTTTTCCATGTCTGTCCCT
>NW_019512937.1:0-1222 GCF_002814215.2 Seriola lalandi dorsalis
TGTGTGTGTGTGTGTGTGTGTGTGTGTGTGTGTGTGTGTGGTGGTAATGATGGCTAATGTTTCCTGTCAGGAGCGCTAACAGCTAATGGAGCATGAAGCTGCACTGTGTCAGGACTTGTGTGTATGTTCTTATAATTTAAAGGTACATTCCTCAATGAAGAAGTTCCTAAACTTTCCTTCTCAGTGATCAGATGGATTATTATATAAAGTGATTTATACTAAAACTCCAACGATTAGTTGATCAGTTACTGATTATTTGGGCTGTTACTCACACAAAACTAGACATTTTGTGACGCAACCTGGTGCTCTTTGACCACTTCCTGATGTTTTACAGACCAAACGATCACTCACTTAATCTATAAATTGATAATCAAAATAATAATTTGTTGCCATTGTTCTCGTGAAGCTGTTCGTTAGCCACCTCTAGGGTTCATTATCTTTTAGTTTTAACAAAGACAATGTTAAACCAAAGTGAGGGATCGCTGCTGGACTTTGCTTACACCAGTCTGACGTTTTCAAAAAGGCTCAATTTTATTTTTGGTGGACAAACATAAAAACAATGACAGCTTCCTGTATTGACAGTAAGAACTGTCCAGCAAAGAGAACTGACAGGGTTTTATTGTGGAACAACCACCTGCAGGAAGTGGTGAGTTATTGCCCCCTAGGTGGGTTTTATTCAAGGTGAGAAGCTTGTGCACGTTTTTAGCATTATTTTTTGTCAGAGGAGCAATGTTTTGATAAGTAAACTGACTGTATATGCTGGAGATCAGACATGTACACACACAAACGCACAAACACACACACGCACACACAAGCAGGAAATAACTCCTGCAATGTGTATGAACACAACCAAATTGCATTACAAGAAAAAACAGATGTGCAGGCTAATTAACTGCAAATTCATTGTTAACACAAACTGTGTTAAGAACACACACACACACTCACACACACACACACACACACTACAGGTAGACTGAGCAGCAGTCAATCCTCTTGCTCAGCCTGTTGACCAGGCAGGACAGAGTGAGAAGCTAACACAGTTAGCGTGGAGCAGCTCAGCCAAACCAGCACCTCACTAATTCCTTCAAACAGCCCAGAGCTTGTCTCTGATTGGAGCAGCCGCTCATACATCACCAGCTTATGAAGAAGAAGCTCTTGACCGAACCTGGAGTGTAACGACATGGAGCCTGAGATGAGCCGGCCGTGATTCACAGACAGCAGC
>NW_019512938.1:0-798 GCF_002814215.2 Seriola lalandi dorsalis
GCCTGTGAGAGAGTGAAGTCTGAAGAAACAGAAATCAGTCCAGAGCTGTGACATTGGACTCACATCAGCACTGGTCTGGTGCATCATGGGAGGACGCCCGATGATCTGTGAAACTTATTGACACACACACAAAAACACACACCACCCATTTGGCAAACACTGTACAGAGGCCATACATACTTATTCTCTCTCACATACTCAACAAATACATTAACTCTACACATACAGATTGTGCACTCACATACAATATACTGAATCTATTCATATATGCACACATACAGTACATATGAGGAGTATAGGTGTGTGTGTGTGTGTGTGTGTGTGTGTGTCTGAACCACTTGTTTGCACAGAGACCTGATAACACACTGATAACATGACCTTTGTAAATCCTGAAGCTTCATGTTGGTTATTAGTTTAAATAAAGTTTGTTCTGTTTCAGCCATTTTGATGTGAGATTAAAGGGCTGATCCAGTGATTTAGTGATGAGGATCTAAAATCGAAACATCTGAGGCTGAGATGTCCTGTGATCAACACACTTCCTGAACCCTCTTAAATTTACCTCCACCTGTTGTTGTTGTGTGACTTCCATTCATGTGTCCAAAAAAGGAGGAGAAACCCTGTTCTAAGGACAGAGGACTCTCTGCGGTCGAATAGTTTCTTTTTATTTAGTTTTGATAAATTTTGGATTGTGTCACAAACATAAATCAGGTGATCTGATGTTTCTACATTTATGTGAGATAAGATAGGAAGTATTGAAGCTCCCTTCCTTATCAATTAGAGAATAGGACCAGCTCTTAT
>NW_019512939.1:0-1130 GCF_002814215.2 Seriola lalandi dorsalis
TTTTTTTTTTTTTTTGATTGGCTAGCTGAGCATGCATTGTTCTGATTTAAGCGTGAAGGGATGTAGTGCCGATCAGCGAGGATGAGAGGTTAACCCTATAAATCCTGCTATAGGGCTCCACCTGTGTTCATAAAACTAGAATTATCACACATAATTATTGCTATGCTGACACTGTAGTTCCCTCCACCATTTGTTTTTACCATGCTCAACATTATCACAGTTGCTTTACACAGACTTCCCGCTGCTGGCCATGCGGTGCTCTGTTTAATGACTGAGGTGGGGTTGCACTCTTTGACTCTACTGTTACTTGTAGACCAGTCGTGACACACCACCTCTCAACTGAGGTGTGGGGTTTAGATTCAGGCTTGTGTGGTCATGACTCCCAACACTGCACCACCATCACTATGGCAACCCTTTGAAAGACTGCCAGGATCACTTCTACTCATTAGCACATTGTAAAGGTGGTATATTGTTTCTCAGCCACAGCTGTTTTGGCCACCTTTCAATAGCCATCATTAAGCATTGTCTATAAGAATTGGAATTGTGTATCGTGCATAACAGCTGTGTGTATGTGCATATCTGAGAGCGAAATAGGCATGGGGCAGTGTGAACTGTAGGCTTCTCTCTTCGATCCACAGTGGTGTCAATGCTGCTGTGAATTAATTAAAAATATCAGATGAGTGTGAAACATATTGTTGGCTAAAACAAAAGGCAAGCAAGTGTATCGCCCTGTCATTGTTTAATCACTGTCTGACTTGACAACATGAGGTTGTGAAGATCTTCATGCCATTACAGCAGCGAGTATGGAAGAGAAGATGCATGCAAGAGTATTACACATGTGTAAGCAACAGTGTTTGTGGCATATACTTGTATACTTGTGTGTACTTGTGTGTATATATATATATATATATATATATATATATATACATACATAAAGTGAAATTGGAGCTTGGTGGAGGAGGCACAGTATACTTTAACTTACCAGCATTCCCTCATTAAACCTGTATGCAATCTCTGAAGAAAATGATACACATGAATTTTTGTGGTTGTTCTACATTACTAGATGATATTATCTATATTTGCCGTAGTCACTTGTTACTGTTTGTCAATTTGTGTCTATGTATCATATA
>NW_019512940.1:0-314 GCF_002814215.2 Seriola lalandi dorsalis
ACATACATAAAGTGAAATTGGAGCTTGGTGGAGGAGGCACAGTATACTTTAACTTACCAGCATTCCCTCATTAAACCTGTATGCAATCTCTGAAGAAAATGATACACATGAATTTTTGTGGTTGTTCTACATTACTAGATGATATTATCTATATTTGCCGTAGTCACTTGTTACTGTTTGTCAATTTGTGTCTATGTATCATATAATATAATGCTCTGTGTGTGTGTGTGTGTGTGTGTGCGTGCGTGCGTGCATGCGTGCGTGCGTGCGTGCGTGCGTGTGTGTAGGGAGCTCTAAATACATGTACATACAAA
>NW_019512941.1:0-407 GCF_002814215.2 Seriola lalandi dorsalis
CACTCAGGTCCTGAGAAAGTGACAAAGCCTCTTGAACATCGTATATTCTTCTTATTTTCCCTTCCTCTATTTCTTTCAGTTTATCTCAGTTTTTACTGGCAGGCTAAATCTGGCTCATTGTGACTTCTCTATCTCTCTTTCTCTTTCTCTCTCCCTCTTGCTCTCTCTCTGGATCCGCATATAAAAATGTAGGCCTAACGTTAAACGAAAACAATAAACAGTGAAAAACAATAAAACCGCAAAATGGAAACATTGTTATAATTCCTATGGCTACAGCTGGCCACAGCTGGCCACAGCTGGCCACAGCTGGCTACAGCGGTCCATATTACAGCGGCCTCTACGACCGCTTTGGCAATCCGTCTTGACTGTGTTGGCATTTCTAGTGATACCAGTTTAATCCTCGTGCT
>NW_019512942.1:0-1252 GCF_002814215.2 Seriola lalandi dorsalis
ATCAATAATCTGTGCTACAATAGGACAGAGAACAGTGAAAAAACCCAAGTGGCACCTTCAGTTTGCTTGTTTTCTCAGAGCAACAGACAACTAATAGCTGCAGCTAATAATTATTTTCATTATTGATTAATCTGCCTATTATTTTCTCATTTAATCAATTAACTGTTTGGTCTAAAACATCAGAAAATTGTTAAAATGTCTCTCATAATTTCCTCGAGTCAAAGATAACTGTTTTCATGTCAAATGTTACAAGGTCAAAGGTGACTGAGCCAATCAGAGAGGATGATTTTCTTCTGTTTATTCCCTTCCCATATATACATTTTAATACCGCAAATGATCAATTAATAAATTGTTTAGACTGATTATTGCTTCAAAATACTTGTTTTGTCTGAGAAACATCCAAAAACCCGAGATAAACAATTTACTCTGCTTTAAAATGGCGAAAAGTTAAATATCCTCATATGTAAGAAGCTGGAACCAGCAAATGTTGATCATTTTTGCCTGATAAGCGACTTAAATTTAAAGCTAAATCACAGAATTATGGTAATGGATTAATCTCTTGTCATTTTTCAAGCAGAAATGCCAAATATCTGCGTCTCAGATGTGAACTTTTGCTGCTCTTCCTTGTCTTAAATGATGGTAAACTGAATTTTCTGGGATCTCGGACTGTTGATTGGTTGACATAGGCATTATGAATATGTCACTTTAACATTTTGTAGATTGAACAATTAATCTGTTAATCGGGAAAATAATGTGCAGATTAATCAGTAATCTAAGTAATAGTTGGTTACAGCTCTGAGATGTTTTTTCCCCCCCTGTAATTAGACTGATTAATTGAATAATGGATTAATATCTTCAACACAAACAAAGTCACAGACACTTCGTGGAAACAACAGCACTGATTTAAATGGACAACAGCACCATTAAAGCAGTGTGTGTCCATCATAAGTTACATTAGCAAGGTCATCCTCATCACACACCAACAGCACAACACGAGATGCAAATGTTAAAAGACTGATTCCAGTGTCCTTTCTGCCTCATTGGCATCAATTTTATAAAATTCAACTAGGCCATTCAAGCCTGTGAGCAGCTCTATTCAAGCCCTGCCAATTGTCAAGTCTGGATGTGTATCAAGTAAATGTGGGCACACAGTCTACACGAGGAGCAGCTCATGATAATACACTGTGGGCGTGTGTGGGGAGGATAGTTTCCTCCTTCCTTTTCCGGTACACTGTCAATGCTTTTTTTTTTT
>NW_019512943.1:0-1123 GCF_002814215.2 Seriola lalandi dorsalis
TCAGAGATGGAAAGAGAGCTTAGATTTTATTTTTTAATAAAACGAGGATATAATACAGTGCAGATTGATTGAAGATGAATCTTATTAGTCTTAGACAACTAAGGGCTGATGAGGGAAATTACAATTACACAATCACTTTATTTAAACATTAATCAGTTTTGAAGAAGAAGAAAAAAGTCTTTGTGCTCCAGCTGCAATAAAAGAAAATGAAAGTGGTATTCAAACAAAATATTCAGTTTTTTTTATGTTAGCAATCTTTACCAGGTAAGGTTTTTTTATATTTATGATTCTGCTTTATTCGCTTACAGTTGCACAGATAAGACGGGGCTATTTAGGCTGACTGTATGTGGAGGAATTCCTCAGGGTTCTGTGCTTGGTCCTTCATTATTGGTCAAAATATGCCTCATTCTGTTATCTCTTCCTAATGGCTGTTGACAATACTGTATATGAATGCCGTAGATCATTGTCTCCATAAAGAGCCAGCACACAGCCGGCTCATTGCTGAGTCTTTGTTGTGATGACATAATGTTTGTACTTTAAATAATGTATGAAATTGTGTCATATGCCCAGAGATGCTCAACTCACAGACTTAACTCATCAGAGCAAACTCAGTGCTGTTGCCTTGTGAATGCTTCATTTCCATAGTGCACATGTCCAGAATCCCACAACTGTAACAATGTATTTTTAGTATTAAATGTCAGGGTTTAGGAGTGATAAGATCCATACTATAAATAGTTATATCATTTAATTATACATACTAACATGACTGGCTTAGTCCGGTTGATAGAAATACCCTACTTACATTTCTGGCTCACCCACTTGAACCCAACCTCTACACAAACCGCTCATCATTGTTTATCTCTAGGAAGCATCTAATGTTGACCTTGTGTTAGAAGCAGAGGAGCTGATTCAACTGTCTGTTTGTGAGGCTGTAGTTAGAGGTGGTGTTGCACTGGACTGCTTTATATTGAGAAAAATGTTTATTAATGATTTGTTCACCCAGCTTCCATCCATGAGGGCTCCAGAACACTAAAGTTCTTAATATAATTCAATCAAAAATCCTATTCCTCCTCGCTTCTGTATCTGAGGATTATTAGCTGTAAGTTGTAAAAAAAAAAAAAAA
>NW_019512944.1:0-1529 GCF_002814215.2 Seriola lalandi dorsalis
CACACACACACACACACACACACACACACACACACACACACACACACACAGAGGATGTGGTATAGCGCAAGTGAGTAATTTTTTACCCTCCTCGGCTGCAGTAAAAGCTTGTCATGCAGTGGGTGATTTGCATCCAGGAGTGACTCAGAGTGTCCATGAACGCTCCTCCACCCACAGCCAGGAAACACTGATACTGCCCATCACCAAATGAGAAGTTAACAACTCATTTTTCCTCAACTTCCAGGGCAATTATTCTCAAGGCTGTTATAGCGAATAATGGTTATTACCGATGTGGTTTCATGATTTACCATGATGCATGAAATGAAGTTGGCAAATTTGTTACAGCAATTTCCAGCTAATGGTGTCCATAGTGGTGGACTCACATTGTGAAGATATATGGATGTGCGCTCCTCATCCCAGCGTACTCTGTGGATTAACACCAACACATAGGTAATGCGAAGAATCTTTTAGTTATCTTTTAGTTATTTTGATCACTGATTTACGAGTCATCTTCCTTTTACTCAATCAAAACACAGTTTCATCCGGAAATGTAAACCATCAAAACTCTCACAATGATGGTTAGAACTAGACTCAATTAAACACGCTTTTAAATTAGCCTTGGTTAATGGCTATCTACAACCTAAAATAAAAACCCTGCAGAAGCATTAGGCGAAGATTAGCTAATCGCCACTAATGAATCCAAAATCCAGATGAATCTACCTTTTTTTTTTTTTTTTACAACTTACAGCTAATAATCCTCAGATACAGAAGCGAGGAGGAATAGGATTTTTGATTGAATTATATTAAGAACTTTAGTGTTCTGGAGCCCTCATGGATGGAAGCTGGGTGAACAAATCATTAATAAACATTTTTCTCAATATAAAGCAGTCCAGTGCAACACCACCTCTAACTACAGCCTCACAAACAGACAGTTGAATCAGCTCCTCTGCTTCTAACACAAGGTCAACATTAGATGCTTCCTAGAGATAAACAATGATGAGCGGTTTGTGTAGAGGTTGGGTTCAAGTGGGTGAGCCAGAAATGTAAGTAGGGTATTTCTATCAACCGGACTAAGCCAGTCATGTTAGTATGTATAATTAAATGATATAACTATTTATAGTATGGATCTTATCACTCCTAAACCCTGACATTTAATACTAAAAATACATTGTTACAGTTGTGGGATTCTGGACATGTGCACTATGGAAATGAAGCATTCACAAGGCAACAGCACTGAGTTTGCTCTGATGAGTTAAGTCTGTGAGTTGAGCATCTCTGGGCATATGACACAATTTCATACATTATTTAAAGTACAAACATTATGTCATCACAACAAAGACTCAGCAATGAGCCGGCTGTGTGCTGGCTCTTTATGGAGACAATGATCTACGGCATTCATATACAGTATTGTCAACAGCCATTAGGAAGAGATAACAGAATGAGGCATATTTTGACCAATAATGAAGGACCAAGCACAGAACCCTGAGGAATTCCTCCACATACAGTCAGCCTAAATAGCCCCGTCTTAT
>NW_019512945.1:0-1245 GCF_002814215.2 Seriola lalandi dorsalis
TAAAAAAGTATTGATATTTGTAATATATGTACATATACAAATTTTACTATGGATGTTTCATGTGTGCTATAAACAAATATTTCCGTACATTCAGAGGCTGTACAGTATATATGTGATAATGTTGATAATAGGGACATATACAGTATGTCATATATGTAATATAAGATTATCATACTGATTTATTTTGTCTGTGTCATCATGTTCATTAGGCTAAATTAATCCACTCTCTCCAGTCATATTAATACTCACATTCCCAGAGGCACCAGTCGAGGAGGTGGAGCTGCAGCCATTTTCGACTCAAGCCTATTAATCAACCCGAAACCTAAACTTAATTATGATTCCTTCAAAAGCCTTTTTCTTTCTTTCACATCCGACCTGAAAAACACAACAGCCAACTCTTATTTGTTGTAGAGTGTAAATGAACCCACTCACTGTTTTAACCACACCTTCTACCTTCATGTCTTCACAAGATGTATGTCTGATAGAGCTGTAGCTAAATGTAAGGAAGTGATGCCATCAGTACTTAATCTAATACCATGCATATACAATATAACAGGGGACTCCTATGCTAACTTTAGCCCCTTCACCTTGTTGATAGAGCTGCAGACTAGCTGTGAATGACACAAGTGAAGGAAACACAGGATGAAGGCAAATAATAAGTAATTTATTTGAAATAAATAGTGGAGTTACCTGCTGCATAACAGAAATACGCGACTCCATTGCCCCGTTAAAAAAGAAGATAATAAAAGGGAGCTCCATGGTTTAAATCCCGCACATGCAAATTATAAGTAAACATCTTGGCGTTCCACCAAAATGGAAGAATCCAGATTAAAACTATAGGAAGGCCCACTGTGATGCCAGAGCCGCCTAATACTCAGCATTTAAAGTAGCTGCAATTAAATCTCTTGTTAAAACGCCTACTCTTGATCCAGGTGTGTTAGCCAGCTACAGACCTGTGTCTACCCCTCCTTTCCTCTCTAACACCATCCAGAAAGCAGTCACCAGACAGTTGTGTGACTTTCTACAGGACAACAGTTTTTCTGAGGATTTTCAGTCAGGATTTAGATGCATTGTAGCACAGACAGCACAGGTGAAAGTCACAGAGGACTTGCATCTGTACTTGTGTTGTGAGATCTTATTGCTGCATTTGATACCATTGACCATCTTATCCTGTTACAGTGACTGGAACATTGAATTGACGTTAAAGGAACTGCACTAAGCTGGATTAACTTCTATTTATCTGAT
>NW_019512946.1:0-1245 GCF_002814215.2 Seriola lalandi dorsalis
ATCAGATAAATAGAAGTTAATCCAGCTTAGTGCAGTTCCTTTAACGTCAATTCAATGTTCCAGTCACTGTAACAGGATAAGATGGTCAATGGTATCAAATGCAGCAATAAGATCTCACAACACAAGTACAGATGCAAGTCCTCTGTGACTTTCACCTGTGCTGTCTGTGCTACAATGCATCTAAATCCTGACTGAAAATCCTCAGAAAAACTGTTGTCCTGTAGAAAGTCACACAACTGTCTGGTGACTGCTTTCTGGATGGTGTTAGAGAGGAAAGGAGGGGTAGACACAGGTCTGTAGCTGGCTAACACACCTGGATCAAGAGTAGGCGTTTTAACAAGAGATTTAATTGCAGCTACTTTAAATGCTGAGTATTAGGCGGCTCTGGCATCACAGTGGGCCTTCCTATAGTTTTAATCTGGATTCTTCCATTTTGGTGGAACGCCAAGATGTTTACTTATAATTTGCATGTGCGGGATTTAAACCATGGAGCTCCATTTTATTATTTTCTTTTTTAACGGGGCAATGGAGTCGTTTATTTCTGTTATGCAGCAGGTAACTCCACTATTTATTTCAAATAAATTACTTATTATTTGCCTTCATCCTGTGTTTCCTTCACTTGTGTCATTCACAGCTAGTCTGCAGCTCTATCAACAAGGTGAGGGGGCTAAAGTTAGCATAGGAGTCCCCTGTTATATTGTATATGCATGGTATTAGATTAAGTACTGATGGCATCACTTCCTTACATTTAGCTACAGCTCTATCAGACATACATCTTGTGAAGACATGAAGGTAGAAGGTGTGGTTAAAACAGTGAGTGGGTTCATTTACACTCTACAACAAATAAGAGTTGGCTGTTGTGTTTTTCAGGTCGGATGTGAAAGAAAGAAAAAGGCTTTTGAAGGAATCATAATTAAGTTTAGGTTTCGGGTTGATTAATAGGCTTGAGTCGAAAATGGCTGCAGCTCCACCTCCTCGACTGGTGCCTCTGGGAATGTGAGTATTAATATGACTGGAGAGAGTGGATTAATTTAGCCTAATGAACATGATGACACAGACAAAATAAATCAGTATGATAATCTTATATTACATATATGACATACTGTATATGTCCCTATTATCAACATTATCACATATATACTGTACAGCCTCTGAATGTACGGAAATATTTGTTTATAGCACACATGAAACATCCATAGTAAAATTTGTATATGTACATATATTACAAATATCAATACTTTTTTA
>NW_019512947.1:0-708 GCF_002814215.2 Seriola lalandi dorsalis
GTTCTATGGCAGGGCTCAGGTTAAGCCCTTTGTAAAACATGAACAAATACATTGGAAACCACTTATAGTGATAACAGTTACAGTGATCAACCGCTTACATGGATATAAAAAGCTTTGGACAGAATCCTTTCTATATAAATGATGTAAATGATTTGCTTGTAGCAATCCAGCAGCCCATTAACAGTGTTCGTTTTGGGGTCTTTTCATACTCGACGACATGTAGAAAAAGAATTTAAAAACTGTCGTAGCCTATTACTGCGAGCTGTCATATGTGCTCCCACTTACGTCTCATCTCATCTCACAGTGTGTGTGTCTCACTCACTGACCGCCTATTAGTGACTTCAGCCAACGGCTAACGTTATGCTATTTACCAGAAATCAATTCTTCTTCTCTGCTCTATAACAGTAGCTGCCAGTGGCTTCGCAGCACAAATTCCAGTGTAGGCGACTGGATTAGAGAGGCGAAGAAAACCGCCGTTTTATCTGGGTGTGAAACTATAACGTTTATATACATTACGTGGTATCTCATGCGCATAGACTCGAGGACTCGCACGACTCCCGAGATGAGCTGATGGTATCAGCACCACTGGAGTTGTTAGTGATCAAGCTTTTAAGAGCTCATACTTGGATCAAACAGCAAGTTAGTTCTGATAGCTATAGCGATAGAAGTTTCTTTTTGGCATCACAAAGTAATATTTTCTGGCTGGAG
>NW_019512948.1:0-806 GCF_002814215.2 Seriola lalandi dorsalis
TCAGACTCGAGCACAGGGTAGCAAGCTGTTGCTCCTGCTGAGCTAGCTTCTGACCCTGAGCTCTAAGGGCATTCCGAACCGGGTCCGTGTCGGCTGTGTCCATTCTGGCCAGTTCGTTCTGTCATGAACTCACCAGAGCACAGAACAGGTGGACACAAATGCTCAACACAGTGGGTTCTGACGAAGAGGCAGGTTTATTTCCAGACAGGGTTCGGTACACAGGCAGGCAGTCAAGACAGGCAGAGGTATCCAAAAATCGAGAGGCGAAAAGGCAGGTCAAAAAAGGCTAACAAGGTCGTACACAAAACAGACTATGACTATGACAATTAGACTAGAGCTGGGACGAGGACCGTGAAGTACAACGAACTGGTAACGAGACTGGGAGACACACGAGGTAATATACAGGAGGTAATCAGGGAAGATGGGAAATGGGTGTGACGGGACGGGGGAAGGGCGTGCAGTTGATTTAGTGATGCACCCCCTTTTAGGAGGAGGTAAGCAATAAATGTTAAACACAGAGGTAAATGTCTCAAGGTTAACAGATGATAGTTACAACACCCAGAACAACATACAATGCAGCTCAAGTCCTGTCATTCTGAGAGAAACTTGGTGTATCCTACATCAGATCTGTCCTTTGTGTACAAATAAACCGGCCAAACTGAAGTGTTGACTTGTGGGTCTGATTTTTACACTTTTTCATCTTTCGGTCACGACAGATCATCTTTTCAACAGCATGCATGCATTCCACCCTAAGTGTTGCTTTTGTATTTGTGTGTGTGTGTGTGTGTGTGTGTGTGTGTGTGTGT
>NW_019512949.1:0-796 GCF_002814215.2 Seriola lalandi dorsalis
ACACACACACACACACACACACACACACACACACACAAATACAAAAGCAACACTTAGGGTGGAATGCATGCATGCTGTTGAAAAGATGATCTGTCGTGACCGAAAGATGAAAAAGTGTAAAAATCAGACCCACAAGTCAACACTTCAGTTTGGCCGGTTTATTTGTACACAAAGGACAGATCTGATGTAGGATACACCAAGTTTCTCTCAGAATGACAGGACTTGAGCTGCATTGTATGTTGTTCTGGGTGTTGTAACTATCATCTGTTAACCTTGAGACATTTACCTCTGTGTTTAACATTTATTGCTTACCTCCTCCTAAAAGGGGGTGCATCACTAAATCAACTGCACGCCCTTCCCCCGTCCCGTCACACCCATTTCCCATCTTCCCTGATTACCTCCTGTATATTACCTCGTGTGTCTCCCAGTCTCATTACCAGTTCGTTGTACTTCACGGTCCTCGTCCCAGCTCTAGTCTAATTGTCATAGTCATGTGTACGACCTTGTTAGCCTTTTTTGACCTGCCTTTTCGCCTCTCGATTTTTGGATACCTCTGCCTGTCTTGACTGCCTGCCTGTGTACCGAACCCTGTCTGGAAATAAACCTGCCTCTTCGTCAGAACCCACTGTGTTGAGCATTTGTGTCCACCTGTTCTGTGCTCTGGTGAGTTCATGACAGAACGAACTGGCCAGAATGGACACAGCCGACACGGACCCGGTTCGGAATGCCCTTAGAGCTCAGGGTCAGAAGCTAGCTCAGCAGGAGCAACAGCTTGCTACCCTGTGCTCGAGTCTGA
>NW_019512950.1:0-1422 GCF_002814215.2 Seriola lalandi dorsalis
CAGAGGAAATCAATGTTGCAAGGAACAAGCACAACACACTGGTTGAACCCCCTGCAAGACAACCACAAAACACAGCTTTCATGTTTGGCTACAAGTCAATATATTGGAAGTGCACTTGTCGCTTCTCTCATTGGAGCCGCTGGAGTGTTTTGTGACAGGAAAGCTTCTTCCATTTGTGAGCGATTATGTTCTCCCTCCCTCCTTCTCCATCTCTTCTTGTGTGTATGTGTTTTTCTCTGTATGTGTATGTGCACGTGTGCTGCTGAGTGGCAGGTGGGTGGTTCTGGGTAATGAAAGATGCTGAGGTGGAGCCACGGGGATGTGATTCTCTGATTCTTGTCCCTTATTTATCCCCACTGTGCTCTGTATCTGTCTCCCCTCGCACTTCTCACATATCCACTCACGGTCACACCGAGACCATTTCTCTCACGTGCACCTGCAGGCACAAACATGCACATGTATCGCCACTCCAAACACCTTACTCAACCCGAATCTCTCACATTCCACACTAAACAAAGATGCAACCACCTGGAGCTTTTTTAGATCAGACAGCTTCAGAGTCAAAAACAAAAACCCGAACCGGCATTATTGCCACCCTGCTGTGCCAAACATGTCCTCCACTCCTGCTTGTTGAAACCTTGTCCTTCACTGTCAGCATTATGCATCCTTCCTATTAACTGTTTTGTTGAATTCAGCAGGTGGCACACAATAGGCCATGCCATACTTACATATATCCCTGTGCCAGATTTTATGTCTGTCTTGATATGACACATTAGCGACCACCTGCTTCGTCGCCTTAATTGTTCACAATCTGTGCAGTGACGGAGTCCAGTTCTGGTCACTGCATCCCTGTCATGCTAAAAATACCCGTTTCCACATAGTAATCCTGGCCTTTAGCCCACTGTTCTGTACAGTCTGTTTCCATGATGTCCTTTTCAGCCCACCTCAGGTAAGGTGAACATGGCAACATGCCAGCACGTTGCAGCTCAGATACCGTATGTGCTGATTGGTGTCCAAATGTACTGCATGTACTGTGCTGATTGTTCAAACTAACATTATACTCGCATCTTCATTTCTTTTTTGTGGTGGCACAGTGTTTCATTTTTCTGTTGCAATACCCCTGCCACCATCATCCCCAACTAAAGCTTTTTCCCAATTTCATGCTACATACAAATTCTAAGTGCAAATTATTCTCATATTTGCTGATGAGGGTCCAGCAAATGTGTGAGCGTGTCCATGTATTCAGACACCCAATGTGTAGTGACTGTCTGCTTTCCTGGAGTATATCCAGCTCTTTATGGTGACATTGTTTCTAAATGAACTTCAAATTATCTTTGCCATTTCTGCACTGCAGTGGCCTCAGTGTGCAATTCAGCTGTTTACTACACCAACGAGAAAAATATTGACCGGACTAAAGCATAC
>NW_019512951.1:0-1529 GCF_002814215.2 Seriola lalandi dorsalis
TTTTTTTTTTTATCAGGTCAGGAGCAGCTTGCGAGCGCCGAGCGGAGGCAGCGTGTCGAGGGAGAGCAGCTCTGCAGCACTCAGAGAACGCCATTTATTAAAAACCATTTAAAACCTACACTTCAGCGCCGAGCCACAAACTCTCTGTGGACGGGGGCAGAAAGAAAAGACAGACGGACTGAACAGAGAGACAGACGGACCCTGGACAGAGACACTCATGTTTAATTTGCCTCACGTCCACACCACACTAAACAAAGTTAAAAAGGTTAATTTATTTCTTATACAAAGCCACGATTGTTGTTTCACCCTCCAGCTCCGCGCACTGCACAGCCATTACTTCAAACATGTAGCCTGGTTCCACACCTCCGAATCACTCACTGCACTTTAAACCTGCTCTAATCTAAATCTTCATAGTAACAACAGATGAAATTGCTATGCACAATTTGAAACATGTCGCTTGTAGTAACGAGCCCACAGAGAAATGTCACCAGCTCTGCAGTTCCCCGCAGCTTTCAGCCTCTTTCAGCTCCTGCTTCTAAGGCGTATTTACTGAACGCTTCAGTCGCACTGTTCACAACCTGCCCAGCACCAGGCAGCACACACACACAGTCAGAGACCAGCTGGTGAAGAGAGGGAAACATCCAGTGGCTGAAGAGGCGGAAATTTCTCTCACGACTCCATTGGGATGATGTTGTTGCATGTACTGGTGGCGATAGAACAAATACACTTTTATTATTGTTTATTAATTATTAACTGTTTTTATTATAATTATTATTATTATTATTATTATTATTATTATTATTATTATTATCATCAACAATGAGCTTATGGACACATGAATTTCCCCTAGGGGATAAATAAAGTATCTATCTATCTATCTATCTGTATCGCCGCTTGTTCCACAAATGACTGTATCACAAACACCCTGTACAAATTGTCATGTAATTGTTTTAAGCCGTTGGCATGAAATTTGTTTTTCTCTCTCTCTCTCTCTCTCTCTCTTCCTCTCAGAGACAACACACTCCCCCCACCCATCCAGAAAACTCCTCTGGGTGCGTGTGTGTGTGTGACTAAAGCCCTGGTCAAAAAAAGGCGCTGAGACTCGTCAACATCCGGCTTTAGTCGGCAAATTTCCCCCTTTTTGCTTACAAATTTAAAACTGTTCCAATAGAAACCTCTAATGCATCTATAGTTAAAAAAACAAGAAGGTTTTAATGCAAACAAGGACTAGAATCACTAGATCACACTGGTGTGATCTCATGCATCAGAGGGTTAAATCGCACATTTATGAAGTATTTTAAAGATTTCAAAATACCGACATAAATATATCGTGCATCGTGATATTTATAGGCCGTATCACCCAGGTGCATGTGTATGTGTCAGTTAGATATGGAAGTGGGAAGCCATTTCTAACATGTAAACATCCTGTCTATTTACCTCACTGCTTAGAAGTCTCGACACAGACGGATAAATCTGCTGGACTTTGTTCTTAGATGTAATTACCTTATTGCAGATATATGCAGAAATTA
>NW_019512953.1:0-664 GCF_002814215.2 Seriola lalandi dorsalis
CCCTATCAAATAAACAAATAAATAAATGAATACGCTTTCTGCACAAAAGTGACAATGGCATAAAATCTGTTTTTGTCGAAAATGAGATTTATGTATAAAGACAGACACTTTGTGGCAACCAGGATTTAGCTGCCTGCTGCGGCTTGTCAACACCCTGAGAAACACCCACTTGTACGAGGTACTTAATAATCTGTTTCCAGTTTGCACCACCGTTCAAACCACTACCTTTTTAGCTTCTGTGAGTCAGTGGCAGAAAGAGAGAGCACAGAGCACAGACGGCAGACGCAGCACAATGCTACGTGTGACATTAATTCAAAAGTGTTTAATCCCTCGTGAACATCTCTTCCACCACCTCTGACACCCGTCCTCACAGGTGTCTTCGTCCTCTGGGATCGCTGCTACACTTCTCACTGCTCGTTTACAGAAGTCAGCCGCTACATTTAATACCTTTTTTATTAGATTCCTTAAAAATCGACATATATTATATGAGTCCGGACAGACATGGATGTAAACTGCAACTTAATTTCATTTTTCTTTTTTTTTTACTGAAAACAAACTGAACTAAACTCAAATTTTGTTGTGCATTCATTAACTGAACTGTTTTGGAACTGAACTGAACTGAATGCAGTTGTATCGAAAAGGAAAACCCGTAATGGATCTTTGA
>NW_019512954.1:0-1078 GCF_002814215.2 Seriola lalandi dorsalis
TGTGTGTGTGTGTGTGTGTGTGTGTGTGTGTGTGTGTGTACCTATCCAGGCAGTGTTGAAGGCCGCCCTCTGACCTCCCTCCTTGTCCTCACTGGTTTCCGTGACAACACAAGTGACAGCTGCTGTCCCGTCTCTGAGCTGTAGAGTGTGTTTGTGTTCGGACGTCTGAGATGGAAGCTCCAACACCCCCACCAGCAGCAGGGGGCGCCGCCTGTCACAGCACAGAGTGGAAATGAGCCCAGTATACCCACTATAACCAGTATAACCAGTATAACTAGGTTTACCTGGCTGTATCTCCAGTCTGGGGGTCAGAGGTCAGAGTCCTGCAGGACCAGGACAGAGCTGTGTTGATCTCAGACCTGGACAGAGCAGATCCACCAGGGGACAGCAGAGACCTCAGCGACACTGAAGACCAGCAGTCTGACTGTAGAGACTGACAGAGCTCTGAGACACTGATGGACTGAGGGACAGCAGGGTCCACACTGTACTGTAGAGACAGACAGAGACACTGTAGAGACTGAGACACTGTAGAGACTGAGAAACAAACAGATACTGTATAGACTGAGACACTGTAGAGATTTAGACACTGTAGAGACAGAGACACTGTAGAGACAGAGACACTGTAGAGACTGAGACACTGTAGAAACTGAGACACTGTAGAGACAGAGACACTGTAGAGACAGACAGAGACACTGTAGAGACTGAGAGACAAACAGATACTGTATAGACTGAGACACTGTAGAGATTTAGACACTGTAGAGACAGAGACACTGTAGAGACTGAGACACTGTAGAGACAGAGACACTGTAGAGACTGAGACACAGTAGAGACAGACAGAGACACTGTAGAGACTGAGAGACAAACAGAGACTGAGAGACAAACAGAGACACTGTAGAGACAGAGACACAGTAGAGACAGAGACACTGTAGAGACTGAGACACTGTAGAGACAGAGACACTGTAGAGACAGAGACACAGTAGAGACAGAGACACTGTAGAGACAGACAGAGACACTGTAGAGACTGAGACACTGTAGAGACAGACAGAGACACTGTAGAGACTGAGAGACAGACAGAGAC
>NW_019512955.1:0-382 GCF_002814215.2 Seriola lalandi dorsalis
ACAACCAAACACGAATATTTCACAACCATAAAACTTGCTCCCAGAAATGATAAATTCCAAACTAGGGACAATCAAACTCATCTATTTTGCTGGTTTTGCACACAGACTTTTCTCTCTCTTTTGAACCATGACAAAAATCTGAGGAGCCACGTGTCCCTGCTGACCCTTTCTGCTCCCTTTCCTGTCCACACACACACACACACACACACACACCCACACATGCACACACAGGAAGGACCCAGCCCATGGGACTCTCTGCCTCTGCACTGCAAATAAACCAAAGGAGTAGAAACCCTGTTTTACTCTCCTTCTCTTCCATTTTCTTCTCTCATCCCTTCTTGTATTTTTCATTTTTGTTCATCTATTCCTTCCGTTCTTTCTC
>NW_019512956.1:0-493 GCF_002814215.2 Seriola lalandi dorsalis
GCCACAGCAGGCTGGTTTACAGATCAATAACAGCTGCAGGCTCAGGCACTGATAACAGCCTCCTCCCTTAATATTTTGTGCTTCCCTCTTCATTGACCCCTTGTGTGTTCTTCCAGTTTCTTCCAGCTTCTACTAGTACTGATGTCTACTGTCAACCTTCATGTTCTTGACTGTGGAGTTATTTTGTATTGCTGCCATTTTACACTCCAGCAGTTAAACCCTGGTGTATCACAGTGCATTAATCGTCATCATGGGTTGGATCTCCCTACAGTCAAGAAGAAACAGCCATCTCATATTATTTATTTATAAAACTCGACTGTTGAAGCTTCAAACAAACTCTTGTCTCTTCTCCCATTTAGATGTAGAATCAACAGAACACAATTCAGTTAATCCTCAATATCCCTCATTTCACACTAATGTTGGCAGAACTTGTTTCAGGTACTAGGCACTGTTTAAATGGACTGCAAACTGCCCCCTCAAAATAGAGTCTTAC
>NW_019512957.1:0-457 GCF_002814215.2 Seriola lalandi dorsalis
AAATCATAATCTGTTGTTGCTTATATGGCGCAAGAGAACTGTTTTATAAAAGCAATATCACACGAGAGGGAGTGATGTACTGAATATTGTCTTCAGTACTCGGCCTCGTACTTATGACCACATCACAGCCGTGCTGATATTCAGTACATCACTCCCTCTCGTGTGATATTGCTTAAATGTATTATGTCCTCCTGATGTCATGGAGATCCCAGCTGGCTTTTGGCCTAAGGATGGCGAGTTCACCATGGGGTTATATTATTTTTGCATTTCTTTGTTTCTGTTTGTGTGAGTACTTTCCTTTTTCTATGTATATGTAAAAAAATAAATAAATAAAAGCAGTTGATCAAAAACAAAACAACAGTTTGGGAAGGGGTTTCACGGGTTATGAATTTACCATCTCCATCTATGAGTACTAACTTATAAACAGCTTTCTGTCTGTGTGTGTGTGTGTGTGTGT
>NW_019512958.1:0-649 GCF_002814215.2 Seriola lalandi dorsalis
AAGATTTTGGCTTTGGAAAGATGAGAAAGTTGATTCAGCTGCAACAAAAACCCCAAAGCCTTACCCGCTGATTTAGCTGTGTAGTCTTTTATTAATTAAATCAATCACATGTATATGATCCTTTACTTTATTCCACACATTCGTCTTTCTGGTGCCTACATTACCCACGATGCAACGCGACCACTGACAGCTCCTTTAGAGATTTGGGTGTGTAATGGTGCGTTCCCTTTAAGTCGGAATTTACAAAGAAGAACCCCGACCTCAGAATCCAAGATGGCTGCCAGTAACAGAGTGTTCATCGGCCTTGTTTGGGTCGTACAACATTCTGTCTGGAGCCTACATTACCCACGATGCAACTCGACCACTGACGGTTCATGCAGACGCTGGACACAGAAGGCCTCGCTGTTCCTCATGTTTCTGCCACAAATGGTGCAAATGCGTTATCTTGTCTTTTAACTTCCTGTCTGCAGGGAACGTGTCGTGTTGTGTCGTTTTAGCAGATGTGTGACCAGTTTAATGATTTCATGCTCAGTGTGAAGGGCTGAGAGAGCTGGAGGAACGTTAGCCTCAGAGCTCATGATGCTACAACACACAGAAATGAAACCTCTGGCCCAACATATGCCTGGCTCCTCGGCCCGAGTCTGGCCCA
>NW_019512959.1:0-622 GCF_002814215.2 Seriola lalandi dorsalis
CCATGATGCATTTCATCAAGAAACATCCAATCACTGAGCTTAGAATTTTATTAAGTGCAGTTCTAATATCACCTATTCAAGGTACGTTTTGAATGAATTCAGCAACCATGGCAACAATATTTTGTTCTCCACTGCACCGATGAAGTGTTTTGAATTTTGTACTGCTCTGACTGGCCTCTTCTCCCTGGTCCTCGAGGTTCTTGAGTGTGGTAGTATTTAGAGCATTACACCATGATGAACATGTTGAAACAAAGTTCAAAAAATAAAACCAGTGGCCATGACACAAACCTATATGGTTGTAATTGTATCTCAGAGTCCTGTGTTTCGATGTCAAGTAACATTGAGGATATGGTTGAAAGAAATGTTTGATATGGTAATGTAGTCAGTGCGACCTTCAGGATCAACGTTTAAAATGAGAGTGATTGAGAGGATGTCTGATGGCCTCAGGTGTACACTGTGGGGCCGGACTATGCTCATGCTGAGGCCCGGAAGTCCCCAGCTCTGGACGGGAAGGTGGAAAGAGACAGCGAGGGCAAGGAGGTCCGCTACCCTGTCATGCTTTCAGCCATGGAGAAACTGGTGGCCCGTAAAGTTTGCTTAGCATTCAAGGTAAATCTGCTTT
>NW_019512960.1:0-622 GCF_002814215.2 Seriola lalandi dorsalis
CCATGATGCATTTCATCAAGAAACATCCAATCACTGAGCTTAGAATTTTATTAAGTGCAGTTCTAATATCACCTATTCAAGGTACGTTTTGAATGAATTCAGCAACCATGGCAACAATATTTTGTTCTCCACTGCACCGATGAAGTATTTTGAATTTTGTACTGCTCTGACTGGCCTCTTCTCCCTGGTCCTCGAGGTTCTTGAGTGTGGTAGTATTTAGAGCATTACACCATGATGAACATGTTGAAACAAAGTTCAAAAAATAAAACCAGTGGCCATGACACAAACCTATATGGTTGTAATTGTATCTCAGAGTCCTGTGTTTCGATGTCAAGTAACATTGAGGATATGGTTGAAAGAAATGTTTGATATGGTAATGTAGTCAGTGCGACCTTCAGGATCAACGTTTAAAATGAGAGTGATTGAGAGGATGTCTGATGGCCTCAGGTGTACACTGTGGGGCCGGACTATGCTCATGCTGAGGCCCGGAAGTCCCCAGCTCTGGACGGGAAGGTGGAAAGAGACAGCGAGGGCAAGGAGGTCCGCTACCCTGTCATGCTTTCAGCCATGGAGAAACTGGTGGCCCGTAAAGTTTGCTTAGCATTCAAGGTAAATCTGCTTT
>NW_019512961.1:0-401 GCF_002814215.2 Seriola lalandi dorsalis
AAAAAAAAAAAAAGAAAAAAGGATTTTATCATGCGTCTCCGCTCAGGAATTTGGCCCTAAATTAAGAAGATAGTCATTGTGAGAGTTGGATTTCAGTGACAGCAGCTCCCTGCTGTGATTTAAATGCTAAGTGTGGATACATTACTGAAGGTCAAGACAGCGCCCATGGAGAACAGTCCGAAAGAATAAGACAGAGAGAGAGAGAGAGAGAGAGAGAAGGGGGGGGGGATAAAGATCTTCAGGATCTGAAGGGTTTCTGTCTCTTTCAGGTCGGCTCAAGGATGAGGACGGCCGATTCTTTAGCTGGTGCTCAAGATTTTTTGAAGAATTCTCCATTAGAGCGGTCAAAGACACTTCATAAGATTAGCTCGAGCCTGAAAAGACAGCGGATGACGGCAGGA
>NW_019512962.1:0-303 GCF_002814215.2 Seriola lalandi dorsalis
TTTGGCTTTGGCCTTTTCCTCCCCCATACACTTCAGTTCTGGAGCAGAAGCCATTTAGTTTCTTTTTTAAAGTGCCTTTATTGGACAGGATAGTGGAGAGAGACAGGAAATGGGAAAGCAGAGAGAGGGGAAACGACATGCAGTAAAGGCCGTCTGATGCGGGACTCGAACCGGGGCCAACTGCAGCGAGGACTGTAGCCTCTACACATGGGGCGCCTGCTTAGACCACTATTTAGTTTCTTGATACTGAGCCACATAGTTTATTTTGAAGTTCTATGGAGGTTTAGGTATTAGCTTTATTTT
>NW_019512963.1:0-1274 GCF_002814215.2 Seriola lalandi dorsalis
TTTTTTTTTTTTTTTTCCTTTTCACAGCGTTTGCTCAAAGCCGGCGACAAAAGCTGTTTCCTGACTGTATGAGGCTTATTAGCTTTGGTGATTTGAAACACCATAAATGATGCATGCAGTGTTGTGTCTTTGCTGTTGCTTGTCCTCTTAATTAGTTTTGTCTCCCTGATCCCCCTGCTGTGACTCAGCATGTCACAGCCCATGCAGACTATAAAACCCACTGGCTGAGCAGCCGCTGCGGTACGGCAGCTGAAGAGGAAGAGAGTGAAAGAGAAGGAAAGGAATTAAAGACTGAGGCAGATGTGAGATATTGCTGGGATGTTGTTAATTCAGATCCCATTAGATGCTTCATGAAGCAATACCTAACATTATGCTTTGTGGAAAAAATACAATAACAGTCGCTGTCACACCCGTACACACATACTCACTCAATGTCTTAGAGAGTTTAGTAGATTAACACTAGTAGGAATAATTCTCTGAGGATTTTCTGAAACTTTTTGCAAAAAATAAACCTATTGTTGATTCCTTCTCTGTGGGTCTAGTTTCTTACCTGTAAACAACAGTATTTTTAATATTATCTGGCAAAGGGATGCTCAGTAATAAAAACATGGAATAATTTTATACTTCATAACTCTAACATTTCATTATCTTACAACCCTCCTGTTCAGTTAATGTGCTATTCAACGCATTATATTGAACCCCTGGCTTTTTACAGAAGACGAGAGAAGCTGTGGATACAATTATTATTTTAATCCTAATGATCGGTGGTTAATAGTCTTTTTATCCGAGGATAGCAAATTCAATTACGTGATAATATATTAATTATCTTGTTATCTAAAGGAATAACTGTAATATTCCTATGGTACTAAGTAAGCATTTGGATGTGGCCTATATTGTGTATTAGATGAAAACTATAAACTCAGCTACCAGTCTAGTAGCGACACTGAGCCAAACTAATGTTATCTGATACAGTGTTATAACCTTTATGAAGTTTATAATGTTTCACTTTGTTGAAGTTTTAAAGAGTGTTAATTCAACTTAATGGATGTTTTTTGGGGGTTAGAGTTTGTGGTGATGTTGAACTGTCTTGTGTTTGTATTATCTAATCACTGTCATTGATATAAATGCGAGGTGCAGTATGAGTTTCAAGTCGTATCAAAACTGGAGACCATCTTGCGATGAAGTCACACCGGCCACAACACCAGTCAATATGTTGACATTCTGGGTCAGATATCTCGTCAAAAACCAAAATATTGGACGAATGGAAAGGAAAT
>NW_019512964.1:0-433 GCF_002814215.2 Seriola lalandi dorsalis
TTTTGGGGGTTAGAGTTTGTGGTGATGTTGAACTGTCTTGTGTTTGTATTATCTAATCACTGTCATTGATATAAATGCGAGGTGCAGTATGAGTTTCAAGTCGTATCAAAACTGGAGACCATCTTGCGATGAAGTCACACCGGCCACAACACCAGTCAATATGTTGACATTCTGGGTCAGATATCTCGTCAAAAACCAAAATATTGGACGAATGGAAAGGAAATTATCTGATGATGGTGCCACAGGAGCATTTGGGGAATTTCATGGCAATCCCATATTAGCTGTTGAGACATTTCAATCTAAATCAATAATGTCACCTGTTTGCACGAGATGAAAAGTCAGGAGTTCACCAAAGTCATTATGATACATCTTCTTGAGACTATGAATGTCCGTACAAAATGTAATGGCTATTTATTGAATATTTGTCCAGTTA
>NW_019512965.1:0-314 GCF_002814215.2 Seriola lalandi dorsalis
TCCGTACTCTTATAAATCCTTGCTCAAACTGTTTGCTGAACAATGTGAACATGTGTGTATCTGCATTGTGAGTGCGTGCCAGCGTACCGCAGCCCTCCTGTGAATCTGTGTGTGTGTGTGTGTGTGTGTGTGTGTGTGTGTGTGTGTGAGTGAGTATATTTAAATGGGCCACTGCATCTCGACTTAGATCCACCGCGAGTGCAACGTTAACACACATCAAGCGTGATTAATCTCTCGCTCTCATCTACAATCAATCACACACACACACACACGCTCACAGACGTACAAACACACACACACACACACACACACAC
>NW_019512966.1:0-1066 GCF_002814215.2 Seriola lalandi dorsalis
GGTTCATTCCTCTGCAGACTTTCATGAAAATGTAGATATATTTGTTTACAGAAAATGATGGTTATGCATTATATGCTTGGCTCTATGAATAAAAGCAGAGCTCTCAACCTGGAGTGCATCTTGGAAATTTGCATGCTCATGTTCATTCAACCAAAAAGGGGAGGGCCCTATATAGTGAATGTGCTCTCATTAGGCCTGCAGGAAGGGATCCTGGCTGTAGCATCGGGTGAAAGGACAACATTTTCTCCTCAACCCTTCAAATTGGCGATCGACTATTTGCCTCACTGTGTGTTGATGATGTCAGGTCCTGTTTCAGTGAAACTAGTGAACGTGCACACTTTTAGAGGTTGTTTACTTGGTAGAAAGTAAAAAATAAATTTACTCTATTGTAGGTAAGTACGGTTTTGAGGTACTGCTTTTTGTACTTGTACAACTGTAACAGACACTCCAGTGTTTGCTATGTGTTTTGCTATTTTAGGTAGCATGTCCCTTGGGAATTGCCCTAGGGTTGCCATAGAGTGTTTGTTGTTTTTGGAAACTGTTTTGGGGTCACCTGTGGAGTGCAGAAATAAAGAGAAGTGTGTCTATACTGTTCATGGTACTCCATGTCCTGTTTGTTATTTTGATGTTAAATACAGTTAGGTGAATGCAAGATGCTCAGTGTGCTTTCTAAAAATCTGTTATGTATTTCTTTACTCAATTATTTTACTTAGCTGAATTTAAAAATGGAAAGTTATGACCCACTGTGAGAATGCAACAACTGAAAGAGTCAAATTAGAAGCTGCAGCAGCGAGGCTGCTGATTGGATGCACGACCACGACAAGTGTTCCAAACCAAACACACCTGCCCTGTCGCGTGACCAACAGGTGCATGCTGGGTGTGGCTAACGCTAAATGCTAAAAACACTGTCGGTGGATCCTTCAGGTGTGACGGAGAAGTAGCAAAGAAGCTGGATTTAGAGCAGATTATGGAGGACTTCGCGGTGCACGAGACGCAGAGTGACGTTCAGACAGGTGTGTGCAACAATTTACAGCACCAACAATTGCACGTAGCGTTTTGTCTGCGT
>NW_019512967.1:0-1057 GCF_002814215.2 Seriola lalandi dorsalis
GGTTCATTCCTCTGCAGACTTTCATGAAAATGTAGATATATTTGTTTACAGAAAATGATGGTTATGCATTATATGCTTGGCTCTATGAATAAAAGCAGAGCTCTCAACCTGGAGTGCATCTTGGAAATTTGCATGCTCATGTTCATTCAACCAAAAAGGGGAGGGCCCTATATAGTGAATGTGCTCTCATTAGGCCTGCAGGAAGGGATCCTGGCTGTAGCATCGGGTGAAAGGACAACATTTTCTCCTCAACCCTTCAAATTGGCGATCGACTATTTGCCTCACTGTGTGTTGATGATGTCAGGTCCTGTTTCAGTGAAACTAGTGAACGTGCACACTTTTAGAGGTTGTTTACTTGGTAGAAAGTAAAAAATAAATTTACTCTATTGTAGGTAAGTACGGTTTTGAGGTACTGCTTTTTGTACTTGTACAACTGTAACAGACACTCCAGTGTTTGCTATGTGTTTTGCTATTTTAGGTAGCATGTCCCTTGGGAATTGCCCTAGGGTTGCCATAGAGTGTTTGTTGTTTTTGGAAACTGTTTTGGGGTCACCTGTGGAGTGCAGAAATAAAGAGAAGTGTGTCTATACTGTTCATGGTACTCCATGTCCTGTTTGTTATTTTGATGTTAAATACAGTTAGGTGAATGCAAGATGCTCAGTGTGCTATCTAAAAATCTGTTATGTATTTCTTTACTCAATTATTTTACTTAGCTGAATTTAAAAATTGAAAGTTATGATTTACTGTGAGAATGCAACAAATGAATTAGCAGCTGCAGCAGCGAAGCTGCTGATTGGATGCACGACCACGACAAGTGTTCCAAACCAAACACACCTGCCCTGTCGCGTGACCAACAGGTGCATGCTGGGTGTGGCTAACGCTAAATGCTAAAAACACTGTCGGTGGATCCTTCAGGTGTGACGGAGAAGTAGCAAAGAAGCTGGATTTAGAGCAGATTATGGAGGACTTCGCGGTGCACGAGACGCAGAGTGACGTTCAGACAGGTGTGTGCAACAATTTACAGCACCAACAATTGCACGTAGCGTTTTGTCTGCGT
>NW_019512968.1:0-433 GCF_002814215.2 Seriola lalandi dorsalis
CACGATGATGGATTCTGCCGGTGTCTCAGCGGTTCAGCTCTGGTGGAGTTTGCCAGGAGACTTTCTGTCTCGGTCACTCTTGATTTCTGCTCGGCTTCTCTGCAGGCGGTCGTGCAGATGTGTCTCTGCTGGCGTCTCTTGCGGGTTGATGCGAAATAAACTCTAATGTTCTTCACTTTGGCTGGATAACTTTAGAGGAGACTGCCGTTGACCAGATGACTCTAAAGTTGTCAAAATCTTCAAAAAGGAAAACTTGATGATTACAAAATTACTCTGAGGCACTTCTGTTGCTTTGGTTCAGTTGGTCTTGACTTGGCTTATAAAAATAAAAGATCGCGCATGTCGACAAAAATGACGTTACCTGGAGCTTCTGGCAAAGAAAAATAAAAGACGCGAAAAGTGCAAAAATGACTAAGAGCCATGAGTTTGTGGC